>NW_004444150.1:1232108-1253983 GCF_000243295.1 Trichechus manatus latirostris | reverse complement strand
CCCCACCAACCATGTCATGTAGGTTTCACCTCAACTGAGGACTGAGAAGCAGGGATCCCAGTACACCACAGATAAGACCCCTGACCTGGGGCAGCCAGGTGACCTGGGAGGTCACTGGAGCTCACATGTGCCCGTCACCATCTAACGCTTACTCCCATTCTTTTCTCTCCTCATGGTCCTCCCCCACTTCCCTTGCTTCTTCACTCCCTAAGAATCAGGCCCTGGAGGAGCTAAAAAGAGGCCTGCACGAGGAGGGGCACTTTGACTTGCTGGGAAATTGGCACAGAAACAACCCGAAGATATGGTCCATACTACCTGGGTACTTCGGGCACTCTGCAGGTATCCATGTGGCAGTCACTTTCACTGAGGGAGTAAACAGAGAGTGTTAGAGCCCGGGGTGGGGCCGGGAGAAGCATCACTGTGCTGGACAGCCCAGGTTTCCCCAAGAGCCAACCGTGCCACAGGCCTGCTGACCTGCGAAGCTGGGGCCATGCAGCCCTTCCACCCTAGCCAGGTGAGCAGACCAAGCTTGGAACCTGTTACGGGTTGAACTGTAGCCCCAAGAAAGATCTGTTGAAGTCCTAACTCTGCACCTGTGCATGTGACCTTGTCTGGGGAAATTGGGTTTTTCTTTGTGATGTGACCGGTTAAATTAATGAGGACACATCAGAGCAGGGTGGTCCCACTCCTAATCCCTTCTGCGTGGCAATTTATGAAAGAGGAGGACAGACACGGAAGACAGAGTCACACACATGGGGAAACAGAGACATTTGTGACGACGGAGGCGAATGCATCTCCAAGCAGCCAAGGAACGCCAAGGATGGCCGGGAGCCACCAGAAGCAGGAGAGGGACATGGGACGGTCTTCTCTCAGAATCCCCAGAAGGAATCGACACAGCCGACACCCTGATTCGGACTCCCCACCTCCAGAAGTGTGAGACAGTAAATTCCTCTTCTTTAAGCATGCCCACTTTGTGATATTCTGTTTGGGCAGCTCCAGGAAACCAAGACGGAGACCACAGCAAAGTAAGTCCGGCAGGCTGCGTCTGGGAGCTTGATGTACAGCTCTGCCAAGAGGCAGCCCACGCGGGTGGTGACGGACTGACCTAGGGCAAGGCCCTCTCTGGGGACACCATGGGTGAGAGACAGAGAGACGGGGAAGCAGGCACAGATATCAGCACTGGCCCTGTGACCCTCAGGAGGCCCTGGCAATACCTCCCTCAACAGCTCCCGCCCTACCCGGGCTTCTTTGTCTCCAGCAGTGTCTTCTGCAGAATCTCGCTGCGTTTGCCCTGGCTGCAGAAAGGAAGATTCCAAGTGACTTCACGAAAAAGCACCCTCTCATGTTTAAGACAGTGAAGCTCTTCTGCAGGACACTGTCATGGTGGACACATGGCATGATGCACTTGTCCAGACCCATAGGGCTGTGCAGCAGAGTTAACCCCAGTGTGAACTATGGACTCTAGTGAATAATGCATCAATACTGGTTCATCTGTTGTAACAAATGTGCCATAGGAATGCAAGATGTTAATATAGGAGAATCAGTGTGCAGGGGCAGTGGGACACATGGGAACTCTCTGTACTTTCTATGCAATTTTTCTGTAAACCTAGAACTGCCCTAAAGTTTTTAACTGTTTTAAACTGCTATAAAGTTAATTTAAAAGCTAAAAAAAAAAAAAAAAAAAATGAATAAGTAGCCCTTTCCTAAGAAAGTGCCCTGTGCTCAGGTTCATGTCCACTCCAGAGGGGGTGGGAGGCTGGCCAGGTGAAGGCTGTGCTTGCATCCCCCGCCCCAGCAGGCCCCCACCTGTGCTGTGACTTCACTCAGGATCGGGGCGGTGGTGGGGGGTGGGGGGAGGAGGAGGAGGGGAAGAGGAGAAAGAGGTGAGCTTCCAGGTGGGGGCCTCTTGAAGCCCGTGTCCACTCTGAAGACCAGGCTGGAAGCTCCAGCCACTGAGTGTGGCTCAGGAATGCCAGTCTTTGCAGGTGAAAAGGCAGAGGGTGGTGTTGGCAGGTTCAAAGTCAGGTTGCTGGGTGGACAGAAGGATGGGAGAGTCCCTACCTCAGTGGCAGGCTCCCCTGTAGGTCCTGCAGGTGGTGAGCATCATTGCTGCAGAGAGAGAAGTCATGTCAGTTTCAACTGTCCATCCCTCCATCCATCAAGTATTTGCTGGGCATCCACTAGGCACTGAGCAGTGGAAGGAGAGTTGGAGTCGGGATTTGACTCTTGATGGCCACTGGGTCATGCCCCCTTACTGCGAGCTCACTGACCGTTAGGAGATTTCCTCTTATTTTTTTCCCTGTTGGGCAGGAAGTGAGAGCCCTGAAGCAATTAGCTCCAAGAAGAGACACGAACACTAATGTGTCTGCGGTTCTGGTGGGGTCAGAGGACACACCACCACTGGCTGTCCTGGTGAAGCAGCTGAGGGGATGAGTTGCCATGGAACGAACATGGCTGTATTCTGCCAAACCCTGTGGTTGCCATGGGGCAAGCTGGCTATTGGTTAACTTTATACACATGTGCTTATCCTCTCATACCTGTTGCTGTCATGTCGATTCTGACTCATAGCATTCCTATAGGACAGAGTAGAATGCCCCATAGAGTTTTCAAGGAGCGGCTGGTGGATTTGAACTGCTGCCCTTTGGGTTAGCAGCTGAGCTCTTAACAACTACACCACCAGGATTCCTATCCTTTCATAGGATTTGAGAAAACACGGTAGAAAGAGGAACATTGAGATATGCTGTGTTGTGAGTCATGAGTCTCTTGGGTTATGACGGCCTCTGAGTCTTTGTATGAAGTTGACAGGACTTAAATCATCTGTTAAAATAATGAAGCTTCAATACGCGTTTGTATTTTGATTTCTGTTACAGAAGATCTTTCTAGAAGGAACTACCTGGATTCCAAAAGATGCTTCCATTACCTTTGAGACTCTTCTCTCTGCGTCCATCTGAGGGTCAGGCTGAACACGTTGCTGGGGAGAAAGAGAACATGAAGTTGAGTCCTCTTCTTATGGGGAGAGCAGAGAGGCTGTGCCTGCAGAGGCTGAACCCCCAACACACACACGCAGCTCTGGCCCTTTGGACCTCTGGCTTGGAGAAAGTAGACATGGAGCCCAGCAGGCCCACTGGGACTTTCTCACTTGGTCCTGGGTGCGAGAGTGGAGTTCACAGGCAGACCACCCCAAGCAGTGCCCCACTGGCCTCACTGGGTTGTGACCTTGAACCCACACACACATCCAGAAGGACTTGACTTATACAGGCAGGCCAACTGTTTTAACACAATCCATCACTAAAAACAACGGCTTCTAAGTGCTCCTGGCCTTCATCCCTGTGGCTTAGGGACCTCCCACAACAGAATCATCCAAGAAGATGCTTACAAATGTGATTCCAGACTTCTGGAATCCAGACACGAGGCTCTGGGCAGGGAATGTGTGTGTGTAGAAATCTTCATTTTTAACCAGGTGATTGGCATACACTCTAAAGCTGAAGACTGCTGCCTTATTTCCATTTTATAATGACTGGGGGAGATGAAGTATTAAAACCCCAAATGGCAGATGTGGAGCTGAGGCTCATGAGAACACGGGACTCACTGGTTAAGTGTCAGAGCAGAGAGGAAACTGCAGGCTCTCGGTGGCCTCAGTACCTCCAGCCATTTCAGGTACAGACCTGTAAGCTGGAACCCTGTCCTCGGCTCACTCTCCCTGCCCCCCTTCCCACAACACTCTTCCTCAATACAAGGACCATTGGCTTCTCAAGTCCCATTACATATGCCCCTCCGCCATGAAGGTAATCTGCTTCCTCACTGGAAGTTCACCTCTCGCTACACCAAGGGTTTCTTGGGTGATCTCACTAGGGTTTGACGGAGTACAGTGACTTGATTGTGTGTGTCTAACCTCCCCCCTCTACAGACTGAGTGCAGGTGGGGGCAAGGACAGCGTCTCGATCAACCCACCCCACTTCCTGGTGTCCTCATCCACTCTCAGACGACCCCATGTGGATGGAGTCTTAATATCAAACCCAGACTGCTGTCCCCATTGTTGTCTGCCCTGCAGGCTCCTGAAACTCACCATGGCCCCCTCCACATCTCCCCATCCACAACCTGATGCTCTTCTGTGCACTGTCCCTCTTAGTGACCCCACTCTCCACTTAGTCTCGAGCTCTAGAGATATTGGGGATTCATGACACTTTCAGAACCACCCCTCCCACAACGCACCAAAGAGACAGATGCCTTCAAACGGGTGAGGCAGGACAGGAGAGCTGAGAACCAATCCTAGCCACCTGAGGACCAAAGTCCGTGGGACCCCGAACCCTAAGTGACTATACATGTGGGGTGGTGTCTGTGTGTGACTGTTTCTTTTTGCCACCTTGGGAGATAATTTTGTCCATTGAAGAATTTTGCCCTAGAACTTATCATGGTTTAAGTGAATTAAAAAAAACCCAAAAGCCTCAATGGTTTTTAAATCACTTTTTGAACACTGAGGTCATCTTTAAAAAGTGTAAATGTTCATCTGAAGAAAGAGCTCTCACTGGGAGCTTGCAGATATATTCATGCAGGTATATTCACACCAGGATGGGATTCACAACCTGCTCAGATGAAAAATATAACATTTCTATACTCACAAACACTTATGAAAGGAGTATATGGGGCAAAAATCTAATATAAAATATCTGTTCTAAAAGAAAATGTACTCTAGAAATCAAATGAATATTTTACATATTAAATGTATTTTGGTGTAAACAACTTAAAAAAAACAAAAACAAGAACTCTCAAGGATGAGAAAAAAAGAAGGTACAATGAAACCCAAACACAAGGGGCAATTCATAGAGAAGAGGGTGCTGAATGAACAATCCCAAAGAACCACAGCACCTAGATGGGGAGAAGAGGTCAGACCTCAGACCAGATGGTGTTGGGACCAAGCTCCTGATTTTAACAGAGACGCTGGAAATGACAAGGAGCCAGGGGGCAGACCAGAAAGGTGAGGGATTTCAGAAATGAGTGTCAGGAGGAACCAGCAGGGTACAGCCTGGAAAAAACTCAGGGGAGACAACAGGTGTCTCCAAATACTGAAGACATGCTGTCAGTGGCTCCCTGGGGTGCTGAGGTTACAGGAAGAATATTGTTTTGCAATATGAGTATTGTGGATTGAATTGTGAACCCAAGAAAGATATGTTGAAGCCCTAACCTCAGTACCTGTGAACGTGCCCTTGTTTGGAACGAGGGTCTTTGAAGATGTTATCATTAACAAGAGGTCACGTGGTTTAGGGTGAGTCCTAATCTTATAAGTATAACGAACATAACATGCTAATAATCATTGGGATAAAACTGAGCTGTCTGCAAAGTTCAGGTGGAAAATGGCCATCTGCCACACATGCTGTGCCACCTCTGAGGGTGGCTCTGAATTTAAGATTTGGTGTTTCCTGCTGTGACTGGAAAGGGAAGGGGCTTGGTTGAGAGGAAGGAGCAGTGACCTGCAGGGCTGCCTCACCTGTGAAGCCGGTGCAGTCACATGACCCACAGCACTGCCCCTCTGAATTGGGCAACCCAGGAAAGCATGCAACAATTGGACACCATGTCCAGTATGTGGTGCTCTCTGCAGATGAAGGGCCCAGAAAATGGGCAAGGAGCCACCGGGAATGTCACCCATCCTGCCACGGGACCACTGTGTAATTTGTACCACTTGTTGGCTTAGACGTGACCTGCTCTAACTGAGGTGGAACTTGGGGGTCTTCTCCCAGGAGCTGGAGGTGGCCCTACCCAAGCCTGATGACAGCTGCCCCAATTCTGTTGTCATTAAGGTTGTGTATCTCAGTGGTTTGGCAGTTATGATGTGGTTTGGCAGTCATATAATGATGTAATCACCACCCATGATGAGATCTGATATAGTGTGGTCACCTCCCTGATGGGACCTGCAGTGAGTAGCCAATCAGTTGAAAGGGAGTTTCCTTGGGGTCGTGGCGTGCATCCAATATATGTGGACTTTCCAGCAAAGTTCATTGGCTTTTGCTCTGCTCTGGATCTGGAAGTCTGCTCGTCAACATCTGATCTCCAGTTCTTGGAACTCTGGCAAGCAACCTGCCATCTTACCTGCTGATCTTGGATTCATCAGTCTTTGCAGCCATGAGCCAGCAGCCTGTCATCTGACCTGTATATCTTGGGTTTGTCTATCCCGACAGCTATATGAGTCAAGAGAAACCTCCAGCCCAATGTCTAACTCATGGACTTGGAGCTTGCCAGCCTCTACAACTGCGTAAGCCATTTCCTTGAGATAAATCTCTCTTCTTTCTCTCTCTCTCTCTATATATAATATCCCTATGTCTATAAGGAAGACCAGTCAATAGGACTATTATTCAAGTTTAAAAGGCATGGTGTTGTCAATTGCCTCATATGCATGTGAAAGCTGGATGATGAATAAGGGAGACCGTAGAAGAATTGACGCCTTTGAATTGTGGTGTTGGTCAATAACATTGAATATACCATGGATTGCCAAAAGAATGAACCAATTTGTCTTGGAAGTACAGCCAGAATGCTCCTTAGGTGTAAGGATGGCGAGACTACTTTTCACATACTTTGGACATGTTATCAGGAGAGATTAGTCCCTGGAGAAGGACATCATGCTTGGTACAGTACAGGGTCAGCGAAAAAGAGGAAGACCCTCAACGAGATGGATTGACACAGTGGCTGCAACAATGGGCTCAAGCATAACAACGATTGTGAGGATGGTGGAGGACCAGGTAGTGTTTGGTTCTGCTGTGCTAGGGTCACTGTGAGTCAGAACCGACTTGACAGCACCTAACAACAACAAGAACAACACAAGGAAGACCAGTCAATATGACTATTATTCAAATTTACGCACCAACCACTAAAGCCAAAGATGAAGAAATTGAAGATTTTTACCAACTTCTGCAGTCTGAAATTGTTCGAACACGCATTAAAGATGCATTCATAATTAATGGTGATTGGAATTTGAAATTTGAAACAAAGAAGAAGAATCGGTAGTTGGAAAACATGACTGTGGTGATAGAAACGATGCCGGAGATCACATGATAGAATTTTGCAAGACCAATGAATTCTTGATTGCAAATATGTTTTTCAACAGCAAGAACAGCGACTATACACATGGACCTCACCAGATGGAATACACAAAAATCAAATTGACTATATCTGCGGAAAGAGATGATGGAAAAGCTCAATATCATTAGTCAGAACAAGGCCAGGGGTCGACTGCAGAACAGACCATCAATTACTCAGATGCCAAGTTCAAGTTGAAGCTGAAGAAAATTAGGACAAGTCCAAGAGAGCCAAAGTACCACCTTGAGTATATCCCACCTGAATTTAGAGACCATTTCAAGAATAGATTTGATGCATTGAATGCTAATGAACGAAGATCAGATGACTTGTGGAATGACATCAAGGGCATCATACATGAAGAAAGCAAGAGGTCATTAAAAAGACAGGAAAGAAAGAAAGAAACGACCAAAATGGATGTCAGAAGAGACTCTGAAATTTGCTTTGGGATGTCAAGTAGCTAAAGCGAATGGAAGAAATGATGAAGTAAAAGAGCTGAATGGAAGATTTTAAAGGGAGGCTTGAAAGGACAAAGTATTATAATGACATATGGAAAGACTTGGAGTTAAAAACCAAAAGGGAAGAACACGCTCAGCATTTCTCAAGCTGAAAGAACTGAAGAAACAATCCAAGCCTAGAGTTGCAATATTGAAGGATTCTACGGGGGAAAATATCAAACGATGCAAGAAGCGTTAAAAGAAAATGGAAGAAATACAAAGAGTCACTATACCAAAAAGAACTGGTTGATGTTCAGCCAGTTCAGGAGGTAGCATATGATCAAGAACCGATGCTACTGAAGGAAGAGGTCAAAGCTGCACTGAAGGCATTGGTGAAAAACACGGCTCTAGGAATTGACTGAATACCAATTGAGATGTTTCAACAAACAGCTGCAGCAGTGGAAGTGCTCACTCATCTATGCGAAGAAATTTCTAAGACAGCTACCTGGCCAACCGACTGGAAGAAATTCTTATTTATGACTAATCCAAAGAAAGGTGATCCAACTGAATGCAGAAAATTATCAAACAATATCATTAATATCATAAGTAAGTAAAATTTTGCTGAAGATCATTCAAGAGTGTCTGCAGCAGTACATTGACAGGAAATTGCCAGAAACTCAAGCAAGATTCAGAAGAGGATGTGGAGCCAGCGATATCATTGCTGATGTCAGATGGATCCTGGCTGAAAGCAGAGAATACCAGAAGGATGTTTACCTGTGTTTTATTGACTAGGCAAAGGCATTTGACTGTGTGGATCGTAACAAATTATGGATAACACTGCCAAGAATGGGAATTCCAGAACACAATTGTGCTCATGAGGAACCTGTACATAGATCAAGAGGCAGTTATTTGAACAGAACAAGAGGATACTGCATGGTTTAAAGTCAGGAAGCTGTGCATCAGGGTAGTATCCTTTCACCTACTTATTTAATCTGTATGCTGAGCAAATAATTTGAAAAGCTGGACTATATGAAGAAGAACATAGCATCAAGATTGGAAGAAGACTCATTAATAATCTGCATTATGCAGATGACACAACCTTGCTTGCTAAAAGTGAAGAGGACTTGAAGCACTTACTGATGAAGATCAAAGACTACAGCCTTCAGTATGGATTACATCTCAACATAAAGAAAACAAAAATCTTCACAAATGGACCAATAAGCAACATCATGGTAAATGGAGAAAAGATTGAAGTTGTCAAGGATTTCATTTTACTCGGATGCACAATCGACACCCATGGAAGCAGCAGTCAAGCAATGAAATGATACATTGCGTTGGGCAAATCTGCTGCAAAAGATCTCTTTTAAAGTGTTAAAAAGCAAAGATGTCACCTTGAAGACTAAGGTGCTACCTACTCAAGCCATAGTCTTTTCAATCGCCTCATATACATGTGAAAGCTGGACAATGAACAAGGAAGATGGAAGAAGAATTGATGCCTTTGAATTTTGGTGTTGGCTAAGAATATTCAATATTGAACGAACAAATCTGTCTTGGAAGAAGTATAGCCAGAATGCTCCTTGGAAGTGAGGACGGTGAGACTCACATACTTTGGACATGTTATCAGGAAGGACCAGTCCCTGGGGAAGGACATCATGCTTGGTAGAGGGTCAGCAAAAAAGAGGAAGACCTTCAACGAGACGGACTGACACGGCAGCTGCAACAATGGGCTCAAGCATAACAACAATTGTGAGGCTGGCCAGTAACCGCAACAACGGGCTCAAGCATAAAGATTGTGAGGTTGGTGTAGGACCAGGCAGTGTTTCATTCTGTTATACATAGGGTCACTATGAGTCGAAAGTGCATCAACAGCACCTAACAACAACATGTAGTGTATATACATACACACACATATATATATATGTGTGTATGTATATATACTTCACTGGTTTTGCTTCTCTAGAGAACGCAGCCTAAGACGCTGCCTATTGACCTGTCTATTCCCTAGCTTACCATGACAGCCTTCAGGGCAGGGAACTGTCCATTGACGGTGTCATCTAGTGCTGCTATAACAGAAATGGGTGGCTTTAACACAGAGAAATTTATTTTCTCACTGTTTGGAAGGCTAGAAGTCCGAATTCAGGATGCTATCTCTGGAGGACAGCTTTCTATCTGTTGGCTCTGGGGGAAGGTCCTTATTCCCTGGCTCCTGGGTGATCTTCTCGTGGCATGGGTCTATCCTCTCCCATCTCTACTTTCTCGATTGCTTGTTTAATCTCTTTTATATCTCAGAAGAGATTGACTCAAGACACAGCCTGCACTAATCCTGCCATTAACCTAACAAAGACAATCCATTTCCAAATGTGATTATAACTATAATTATAGAAGTTAGGATATACAAAGCATATTTTTGGGGAACACAATTCAATCCATTACAAACATACCTTCTTGTGGGCTGACATACATACATAAAAATTCCATATCCATTGCAAAGTTTAGGCTAAGGACAATTTTAGCTTCTTGTGGAATAAGAGCTGACGTACTAAAAAAAGTTGGTTATTGTGTTAGTTGGCACTAGGTTGACTAGATTAGGTCTAAATTGTTTTAAGGGAATGCAATTTTACAACTGCCAAGTTTAAAAACAAAGGAGGTGTAGTGTTAACAGCTTGGCTGCTAACCAAAAGGTTGGCAGTTCAAATCCACCAACTGTTCCTTGGAAACTCTATGGGGCAGTTCTACTCTGTCCCATAAGATTGTCATGAGTCGGAATTGACTCAACGGCAGTGGGTAGCATAAAAAAATACCGCTACAAAGTGTCATTCATTTTCCATAAATGTATTTAAAGTATGAGGAGAGCTACATGTGTTGGTAAATGGTGTTTCTAAAAGGCTATGATACCTGCCCTCCGAAGCCCTTTAGACAGTCATGTTTATACTATCCTTAGGGGTGAATCCACTCCAAAAAAGCCAAAACTAGTTGCCATCAAGTGGATTCTGATTCATGGTGCCCCAATGCGTTACAGAGTACAAGTGCTCCTCGGGGTTTTCAATGGCTGTAATCTTTACGGAAGCATATCACCAGGACTTTCTTTCATGAGGCCACGGGGTGGATTTGAACCACCAACCTTTCAGTTAGTAGTTGAGTGCAAACCATTTGTGCCACCCAGGGACCCAGGGACTCCACTACTTATAAAATGCCATAAATCGTCAGAGAGCAGAGGAAAGTGCTCTGGCTGGGAACCTGACCAACCCTTCCCCTGACAAGTGATGGGACTTGTGTCTAGGAATATCACCACAGAGCCTCAGTTGGCTTATCTGCAAAATGGGAATGACAACATTGGGCATGCCTCCTCCAGGGTTGTGATTGTTGACCAAGAAACCTAAACAATCTCTTAACTGAAGTCAAAGTAAGCCAGAGACCCAGCCTGCAGCAGGATCCCCAAGGCTGTTCCTCTTCTTACCTGTAGAAACCCAGACATGCAGTGAAGAACAGGATCAGGCAGAGCCACGACTTGGTGCTCCTGTCCCAGCCATCTGCAGAGAGAAAGTCTGGGTTACTCGGGGCTGGGTCACCTGGTTACTGAACCACCTAGTTGAGGTGAAAGTTGGGCACCAGCCAGTGGTGGCCTCATGGCAGCTCTGGCCAGAATCCCCCTTCCTACTTTGTTCTCCCAGGGATACCAGATCCCATTGGCCTCGCCCTGTGGCTCCTGGCACCTGCCCAGCACCTGCCTTGCCATTTCCTTGTTGAGTGGAACCAGGACCATTGTCACGCTCCAAAGGAGTGGAGTGGGGTGCTGTGGAACATGGCGATTAATTGGCTCTCAAAGGTGGATGATGAGACACATAAGAATCGTGAAAGACAAATGTCCAAATTTAGCTTCACAGAGGGGCTTCAAACTCCACTGGTATACAACCAAAGCCCTGTTGCTGTAGGAGCTTACACCAGAGTTACAAACACCAAAATAATTAAGACCTGAGGGACTGCTGGGAGAGATGCTTTGCTTCCAGGGAACATACATGTTTGAAGGACACTGCAATGTATGTGTGGGTCAACTCTCAGCTGAAGGCTGCAGGCTTAGCAAGCCCTCTTTCAATAAAGAGCAGCCTTCCCCACCACGCCCCTACCCCACCGAAACCCGACCCCGCCAAGACCCCGTGCAGGGTCTTACAAGGCTCATGTGTGATTTTCATAGATTGGAACCTGGGTTGGGGGTCCCAAGTGTTTGACTGAGAAAGCCAGGCACACCTGGGGGCAGCCCAGAGACTTTTACCAGAGTTTCATTTGGACTAAGACAGACATTTCTGTTTTCTTTAATAGTTTTTGAAAATGTGAAAACCCAGGAATGTATCAAAAAACAAGAGTAGCTTTGTGTAGATTGTGTTTTTACAAGGTTTCAATGAATTTGGTAATCATTTGTGATGTTTTGTTTAAACTCTGTTTTAGGTGTTTAAAATGTTTAAGGGAATTTGATATACCCAATTTATAAGCCTGACTTAATAGATGTACAAAATTTTTAAGTACATAGAAATTTTTTATCATATTTAAGAGTCTGCTCTGTTCAGAGTCTAGTGTGTCTGAGAGAATTGGCTCATTTAAGCCAACAGTTATAGGTTAAAAATAATTATGTTGGGTGAAAAAATCCAGATATAAATGAGTATAGTGGATGATTCCGTTTATATAATTCTAGAAAACACAAAATAATACATAGTGTCAGAAAACAACAATGGTTGCCTGGAAGGGGAAGAGATACGCAGGTAAGGATGAGAGGGTGGGATTACAAATGCCCTTAAGGAATCTCTTAGGGTTAATATGTATGTTAACTTTCTTGATTGCAGTGATGATCTCACATATCAAAAGTTACCAAATTCTACACTTTTAATATGTGTCGTTTATTCAATCTACCATAACCCAAAACCAAGCCAACCCTGTTGCCATCGAGTCAATTCCAACTCATAGTGACCCTATAGAACAGAGTAGAACTGCCCCATAGGATTTCCAAGGAGCATCTGGTGGATTTGGACTGCCAAACTTATGGTTATCAGTCAAGCTTTTAACCACTGTGCCACCCAGCAATTCCACTCCCAGGTATATACCCAAGAGACCTGAAAGCAGCAACATGAACCAACACATGTACACCCATGTTCATTAGCAGCACTTTTCACAATAGGCAAAAGGTGGAAACAACCTAACTGTCCATCAGTAGATGAATGGATAAACAAAATGTTACATACATGCAATGGAATACTATTCAATCATAAAGAGAAACTAAGTCCTGATCCATGCTACAACATAGATGAACCTCAAAAACCTTATGCTCCGTGAAATAAGTCAATCACAAAAGGTCAAATAGTGCGTGATCTCACTTATATGAGATAACAAGAATAGGCAAATGTATGGAGACCAAAGTTTATTAGTGGTTATCAGGAGCAAGAGGGAGGGGGGAAAAGGGAAGTTTTTGTTAATGAGTGTTTGTTTATGGTGATGGGAAATTTGGCAACAATTATGGGTGGTGGTTGCACAACATGGTTAATGTAATTGATTGCTAAATTATACGTCTGCAAAATGTTGAATTGGCAAATGTGCTTTATTTACATGGAGCCCTGGTGGTGCAGTGGTTAAGAGCTCAGCTGCTAACCAAAATGTCGGCAGTTTGAATCCACCAACTACTCCTTGGAAACCCTATGGGACAGTTCTAGTCTGTCCTGTAGGGTTGCTACAAGTTGGAATCGACTCGATGGCAATGGGTTTTGGGTGCTTTACATGGTTTTACAACAATAAAAAGATGGACCTCTTGGGAGAAGTGTTGTCCAACTCCACAGGCCAGCCTACTGGTCTCAGCTGGACCCAGCCTGAGTGCCCTATTATATACCATGTTCATGGAATCTAAGGCACCATCAATTGTAAGATGCACTGTTCATTACTGAATGTACCACTAAGAAATAAAAACCATCCTAGATGGAAGTCTGCTAGGAGACCCTAGGTAAGGCTGAGGCACCAAAGGCCTCGGTATAAGGGTAAATGAGAAATATACAGAAAAGAGAGGGCAAGAAAGAGACAAGCAGAGTGAGACAGCAGAGAAAGTTGCATGTTTCAACCTTGGCTTTGTGTGGAGGGAGAGAAATTATCTTCCCTGATAGTTGGAACCCCAAGTTGGTTCTCTTGCAGGTTTGTGGTACTACTGCTGTAGCCCCAAAAGACCTCAGACAGAGAACTTATTTAAATGAGCTTATATTATTACAAGTGCTCCGGCAGGGGTAAAGCCTGAAGCTTATACAAGTTGGGGCCCTCTTTAAGAAAAGGAATACAAAATATCTCAAACTTGCAATTTCACAAAAACATATAATCATACGAAGTCATGACTGAGGTCCCATATTCATGCAAGGGAGGGGCCCTAAAGCTTTAGTTTCATTGGCCTCGGGTAAATCCACCTCTGCCGCCAAGTGAGTGGCAGAAGCAAACAGAAATCCACCGTGAACAAACTCAACTTGAATCCAACTCAACAGCAATAATAACACACCATTCACTGGTGTCACGTCATGATTCCAGAGATGTTAAAATGTGAAACAATGTGCTTCTTATAATCCATGAAATACGGTACATTAAAAAGGTAAATGGTAATGTTAAAAGTGAATAAAAAGCATCTAGATTGAAAAGGAAGAAACACATCTGTCTTTGTTTGCAGATAATATGCTCATCTATGTAGAAGAGCTGATGGACTCTAGAAAAGAGCTACTAGGATAAGTGAGTTAGTGAGCTTAGCAAGATTTCAAGATACAAGATCAATATACAAAAGTTGATGGTTATTTCTCTATACTAATATCAAACAAGCAGAAATGGAAATTAATAAAATAATGTCATTTACAATAGTATAAAAATATGAAATTCTATGTCAGATAAATCTGGCAAAAAATACACAAAACCTGTACAGAGAAAATTAAAAAACATTGCTGAAAGAAATTAAGAAGGGCTTACCATACAGTGAAATCTACCATGGTCATGGATCAGAAGACTCAATATTATTAAGATGGCAAACGTCCCAATTAATCTATAGATTTAATGTAATTCCAAGTCATAATCCAAACAGGATTTTTTGCAGAAGTTGACAAGCTGAATTCTAAAATTCATATAGAAAAGTAAAGGATCTATAGTAGCCACAACAACTTTGAAAAAGATAAACAAAGTTGAAGGACTTACACTGAATTTTAATCCTTTAAGAAAGCTACAGTAATCAAGATCATGTGTTAGCATCAAGGTAGACAAATCAATTAACGGAACATAATAGAGTCCAGAAATAGAGTCCACATATATGGTCAACTGATTTCTGACAAAATGCAAAAGTAATTCAGTGGAGACAGGGTAGGCTTTTCAACAAATGGTTTGGGACCAATCAAGTATCCTTACACAAAAAATAATGAACTTTGGTTCATGTGCAATAATTAACTAAAATGGATCATAGACAAAGATATAGGAACTAAAACTATAAAACTTCTAGAAGAAAACATAGAAAACCTTTATGACCTTGGATTAGGCAAAGATTTAGTAGATACAACACCAAAAGCAAGAACCATAAAAGAAAAAATTCATACATTGGACTTGATCAAAATTAACAACTTTGCTCATCAAATGACACTATCAAGAGAATAAAAAAGCAAACCACAAACTTAAGCTTCAAAAAAATAAAAGTTATTTCTGATTCACATCTGTTTTTTTTTCCTGATCCAACATGTAAAGAGTCATCACACTTATCCTCCCAGCTAGAAAAAAGCTAATAAACTGAAAATCAGCAACTCTTCTTAGATCCATCAGAGAATTGAGATCATAGGGCAAACCTCCTCCCAAAACCTGGAGATAAATACAAGCAGATACAGAAAATTCCAGCTTACCAGGAGCAGAAACCACTTCTGGAACCGACATCAGGTAGGAATACTTAAGAGTAATTGACTAATTGCTGGAGACAGAGAGTGGAGTTCAAGATATAAAAAACCTACAAGGTGCAGTCTTAGGGAGTCTTCGACACTTCATGAGTTTTGCCTTTAGGAGCCCCACCAGGTCCTCGCTGTGAAAATGCAAGAAAAATCCCCTGGTGCTTCCAACAGGAGGAGAGGACAAGTAACTATTTTGAAATAAGTCCAGATCGCACTGGTCTCTCAAGGGAAACTATTTTACCAGTGCCTAATTGATATGGAGAGTCCCTGGGTTGTACAAACAGTTGGAAGAAAGGCCTGGAGATCTACTTGTGAGCAATCAGTCATTGAAAACACTATGGAGCACAATTCTACTATAATACACATGGGGTTGCCATGAGTCAGAGTCAACTCTAGGACAACTGGTTTAATTGATGTGGGGAAGGGAAATATCCAACTGCAGCCCCCTCTAGCCTTCTTGTGTTACATAAGGGGTGGGGGAAAAATCTGAGGGTCATAGTCCAGGGCATGCACTTACTATAAGAATGAGTCCTATCAGAAAGGATCATAGGATCATAGAATGCTTATCCTCCCTCCATAGCTTACCATCACATCAGTAGGGCTCCTGTATGATAACAAAAGATTACAATTAAAGAGAACTGCAGGGCTCAAACCCTATTTAAGGAGTCTCAAGGGAAACCAAAGAGGAGAGGCAAAACAAGGACGCCAGAGGAAAATTTAGCTTCTGACATCTACATCTGCAGCAAACTACAAGCACAGCCTAACTCCTAACCAGATAACAAATCATAAGTCTGATAAAGGAGTTGTATTTAGAATATCTAACAACCTCTCAAAACTCGATTAAATGAAAACGAACTCCACAATTTTTTTTTAAAAAAGGAGGAAGATCTGAACACATACTTCACTGAAAAAAATAGAAGAATGGCAAAAAAGTTTATGAAAAGATGTTCAATATCATTAGCCATTGTTGTTGTTAGGTGCCATTGGAAGAGGCTGCATAGGTCTGGCTCACTATTATTATGCCCCCATTGCTAACCCCACAGTGTCCCATGATCTTTTCTTTCCACATTGTCTCATGATCTTTCTTTTTCTTCCTGTTCCAGTCTTTATAAAAAGTTTAAGATTAACCAATGTCCCACTAGGATGGAAAACAGTGATAATAATCTAGGAATGAAAGATCAAACAAAGCGCCCAAATTGTGACCATAAACCAGGAAGGTGTCAGACAACCTTTGGGAATGCCAGTAAAAAAGGTCAACTTGTGGACTTCTGGGCAACATGGTGCTATAGACAGAAGCACCTCGCCATTCCTACACAGCTAACGTCAGAAAAACTAAGTCAAACAGAAGACAAACGTCAATCCTGAAACCCTAAGCATCAAATGAAGAGATAAAGAACTGAGCCAAGCACCAAATGGAATAAGAAACTGACAGAGAACAGAGAGCGAGGAGAGATACATGCAGAGGTCCCCTATAGTTAACACAGCATGGATCTGCCATCTTGGACTCCTAGTGGAGATCAGCGAACAGGGGATATGAGAAAGCAGCTTCACAGAGCTTCCAGCAGGAGACAGCACATCAGTAACCAGTGATATACACTTTCCCATCCCCTACCTTTCTTCACCCCCACTTGGTCTCCTCTGCTTCCTGTGGCCACAGTCTCTTGGCCAGGAAGCACTGGCTTCACCCTGGTGCCACTTGGATTCCACTCGCCTGCACTGGCCAGCTCCCTGAATGTCATTTGTTGGCTCCTGGTGTTGCTTTTTCCAGCTTCTTTTGATTTCTTCCATACCTCTCACCACCTCCCCCTCCTTTCTCTCAAATTCCTGGCTCTGTGTGCCATCTTTGCTTCTTCCTGAAAGGCTGCAGAAACACCGCTCAACTGTGAAACTGCTTCCCAGCCCATGCTGTCACACTGGTGGGATCCTCGGGGGCTTTTTGTTTGTTTATTTGTTTTGATTTGTTTGTTTTCTTTTTCTTTTCTCAGCTTGGGAGCCCCTTCTAGCCAGGCAGTACTGCGCGTCTTGGGAGCCACTCCCTTACTCTGCACAGATGTGCTGTGGGCTCTCTGGGGGCATTTCTTTTTTCTTGGGCTTTTTTGGTTGTCTTTTTGTTTTTTGGTTTTTTTTTTTTGCTTTTTCTGGGTTTTTTGTTGTTGTTGTTGTTGTTGTAGTTTCTTTGTTTTGTTTTCTCTCTCCCTTTTTGTCTTTCTTCATTTCTCAGTGTCTTGTGTCTCTATACTTACCTTCTCTTCCTGTCTCCTGAATACCTGACACTGTGTGACACCTCTACCCCTTCTATCCAGGCTGTACTTCACAGCCTGGGAGCAACTTCCCCAGTCTTCAAAGCCACACCAATGGGATCCCTGGGGGCTTTTCTTTTTTTTTTTTTCTGATTTTTATTTATTCATTTTTTTCTTATACCCTTTTTCTTTTTGTTTTTCTCCATTTCTCAGTGTCTCTTCTCTCCACTCCAATAGCAAGCTTCCTTAGCACTCTTTTTTATTTGTTTGTTTGTATGTCTTTGGCTTCTGTTTCTCTCTCCTCTTTCCCATACCCATCTTAGCTCCACATATCACAATCTCCTCCCCCGCCCCGCCTACCTGCATCGTGTGCTGAACATCACACCCCCAAGGAGCACAGGCAAGGCCTATGGGAACCTACCCTGCACTGATTCCTGGCCCACCATGTTGGTCCTAGTACATGCCACAAACAACCCATCCCAGAAACTCCCTTTCAGCTGGACCTGCCCTGCTGTACAATACCTGAGTGACTGACCCTGACCATTGGAGAAAGAAGTGAAAAGTATCGTGCCCACAGAGGAGCAAAGAACAAAGAACTCTCTGCCTGCTCAGACATAACCAAATAAAACAAAAAAAGGATGAAACAAACAAATCTACAATCAATAAAAGAGGAAAATAACTACTGAATGTCCTGAAGATGGCAGACAATATCAAAACATTTAAAAACAGAACAGGATGGTTCCAGTAGGCATCCAAAATAAAACACCAGATGACCTTCCAGTAGAAGAAAAACACTAGAACTATCTGATAGGGAATTCAAATCTCCAATATTCAGAACTATCCAAGAGTTGCAAAAGTAGACAAAAATGAGGAAAAAATAGGCAAATTCATGGAAAAGGCAGACAAATTCATGGAAAATACAGACATAAAAAAGGAAGAATTCAAGAAAATAATACAGGAACAAAATGTTAAAATAAATTCACAACTAGAAATCATACAAAAACAACAATTAGAAATTCAAAAGATAAACAACAAGATTTCAGAAATGGACAGTGTCATAGAAGAGCTGAGGAGCAGGTTTGAAATGATGGAAGACAGGATCAGTGGAATTGAAGACAAACACTTGGATACAACTCTGTTTGAGGAAAACTCAGAAAAAAGAACAAAGAAAAATGAAGAGACCCTGAGAGTTATGTGGTATACAATCAAAAGCAAAAATACACGAGTGATTGGAGTTCCAGAACGGGGGAGAAAACAGAAAACACAGAGAGGATCATTGAAGAACTGCTGACAGAAAATTTCCCCAATATCATGAAAGATGAAAACGCAACTATTCAAGAGTCTCAATGAACCTTATATAGGATAGACCCCAAAAGAAAATCACCAAGGCGTGTCATAATCACACTAGCTAAAACCAAAGACAAGCAAAGAATTCTGAGAGCAGCTTGAGAAAAACAAAAAGTCACATACAGAAGAGAAACAATAAGACTAAGCTCAGATTATTCAGCAGAAACCATGCAGGCAAGAAGGCAATGGGATGACATATATAAAACCTTGAAAGAAAAAACTGCCAGCCAAGAATAATGCATCCTGCAAAACTCTCGTTCATATATGATGGTGAAATTAGGACATTTCCAGATAAACAGAAGTTAAGGGACTATGTAAAAACCAAACCAGACTTACAAGAATTATTAAACAGAGTCTTTTGATCTGAGAACAAACAACATCAGACCACAGGCTGAATCTAGGATGCAGGATCTTACCAGCCAGATACCAACCTAGGAAATGAACTCTCAAGGACTATCCAAAACCAAAAGAATTGCAACAGGGAACTAGACAGGTTAATATGTAAATGACAACAACATCAGAACAATAGAAGAAGGAATAAACGGTGTAGGTATAGGACCTTTTAATGGAGAGGAAGGCAAGGCAATACCAAGTAATAAAAGACTGTTTAAAACTTAGGAAGATAAAGGTAAATTTCAAGGTAACCACAAAGAAAGTTAAGAAGAAAAACATAAAGTCTCAGTAAAAACAAAACCTGCAAAAACAAAAGAAAAGAAAAAAAATCCACAAACAAAAGGAATTCAGCATAGGAGAATAAGAGGAACAAAGAAAACATCAGCACCACAAAGAAAAGCAATACAAAATGACAACAATAAATTCACACCTATGAATAATTACACTGAATGTAAATGGCCTAAATGTACCTATAAAGAGACAGAGAGTGATAGAATGTATAAAAAAAAAAAACGTGATCCATCAATATGCTGTCTACAAGAGACACCACACCTTAGAAACAAAGGCATAAATTTATTAAAAAACAAAGGATAGAAAAAAAATATCAAGCAAACAGCTACCAAAAAAGAATGGGAGTGGCAATACTAGTCTCACACAAAATACACTTTAAAACAAAATCCACCATAAAAGACAAACAAGGACACTATATAATGATTAAGGGGATGATCCATCATGAAGACATAATCATAATAAACATCTACGCACTCAATGACAGAGCTCCAGAGTACATAAAACAAACTCTAACAGCACTAAAAGAGAAATTGACAGTTCCCCACAATAATAGTAGGAGACTTCAACACATCACTCTCGGTAAAGGACAGAACATCTAGAAAGAAACTCACCAAAGATACAGAACACCTAAAGGGCACAATCAGCCAACGTGACCTCACAGACATATATAGAACACTCCACCCAACACCTGCAAAGTACACATTCTTTTCCAATGCACATGGAACGTTCTCCAGAAGAGACCACATCTTAGGCCAAAGAGCAATCCTCAACAAGATCCAAAACATTGAGATAATACAAAGTATCTTCTCTGACCACAATGACATCAAGGTAGAAATTAACAACAGGAAGAGCAAGGAAAAAAAATCAATTACATGGAAACTGAATAATACCCTACTTACAAACCACTGGGTAATAGAAGAAATCAGAGATGGAATCAAAAAATTCCTAGAATCAAATGAGAATGAAAACACATCATACCAAACCTTTGGAACACAGCAAAGGCAGTGCTGAGAGGACAATTTATAGCAATAGATGCACACATCAAAAAAGAAGAAAGGGACAAAATCAAAACATTAACTACACAACTCAAACAAATACAAAGAGAACAGCAAAAAGAGTCCACAGCCGCCAGAAGAAAGGAAATAATAAAGATCAGAGCAGAAATAAATGAAATAGAGAATAGATAAACAACAGAAACAAAACCAAAAGTTGGTTCTTTGAAAGGATCAAAAAAAATCACTTTGCTTGGAAGGAGAAATGGTCAGATGTGCAATTATATACTGATTCATGGGCTGTGTGGTCAATGATTTGGCTGGATGGTCAGGGACTTGGAAGGAACATGATTGGAAAATTGGAGACAAGGATTTATGGGGAAGAGGTATGTCGATAGACCTCTCCAAACGGGCCAAAGAAGTGTAGATATTTGTGTCTCATGTGAATGCTCACCAAAGGGTGAACTCAGCAGAGGACGATTTTAACCATCAAGTGGACAGATGACACGTTCTGTGGAAACCAGTCATCCTCTTTCCCCAACTACTCCTGCTGTTGCTCAATGGGCTCATGAACAAAGTGGCCATGGTGGCAGGGATGGAGGTTATGCATGGGCCCAGCAGCATGGACTTCCACTCACCAAGGCTGACTTGGCTACAGCCACTGCTGAGTGCCTAATCTGCCAGCAGCAGAGGCCAACACTAAGTCCCTGATATGGCACCATCCCTCGAGGTGATCAGCCAGCAACCTGGTGGCAAGTTGATTACATTGGACCACTTCCATCATGGAAAGGGCAGCTTTTTGTCCTTACTTGAATAGATACTTACTCTGGATATGGATTTGCCTTCCTTGCACTCAATGCTTCTGACAAAACTACCATCCGTGGATTTACAGAATGCTATATCCACCATAGTGGTATCCCACACAGCATTGCCTCAGATCAAGGGGCTCACTTCCCAGCAAATGAAGTGTGGCAGTGGGCCCATGCTCATGGAATTCACTGGTCTTATCATGTTCCCCATCATCCTGAAGCAGCTGGCTTGATAGAACGATAGAATGGCCTTCTAAAGACACAATTATGGCACCAGCTAGGTGACAATACCTTGCAGGGTTGGGACAATGTTCTCCAGGAGGATGTATATGCTTTAAACCGGCATCCACTATATGGTGCTGTTTCTCCCATAGCC
>NW_004444150.1:1229918-1231833 GCF_000243295.1 Trichechus manatus latirostris | reverse complement strand
TTTTGCTTCCTGTCCCCTCGACCTTATACTCTGCAGGCCTAGAGGTCTTAGTTCCAAAGGGAGGAATCCTCCCACCTGGAGACATATCACTGATTTGACTGAACTGGAAGAATGCCACCTGGCCACTTTGGGCTCCTTATGCCTCTGGATCAACAGGCAAAGAAGTTAGTTACCATACTAGCTGGTGTGATTGATCCTGATTACCAAGAGGAAATTGGATTGATATTACATAGTAAGAGGTAAAGAAGAGTACGTCTGGAATGCAGGAGATTCCTTAGGGCGTCTCTTAATAGTACCGTGCCCTGTGATTAAAGTCAATGGAAAACTACAGCAACCTATTTCCGACATGACTGCTAACGACACAGACCCTTCAGGAATGAAGGTTTGGATCACCCCCCCACCCCCAGGCAAAGAACCACGACCAGCTGAGGTGTTTGCTGAGGGCAAAAGGAATACAGAATGCGTGGTGGGAGAAGATAGTTCTAAATACCAGTTACTGCCATGTGACCAGTTGCAGAAATGGGGACTGTAATTGTTATGAGTATTTCTGCATTGTATGTGTGCATCAAATATTTTTGTTTCTTTCGCTTATAAAATATAAGCTGTAAATGGGGCTAGTGAGTTTTCAATTGTACGTCTGTTAGTTGTATCATGTTAGGCGCAAGCATGACTTTCTAATTGTCTTTATTCAGAGCTTATGTATGGTTTAAGGAGACGTGTACATGTGCCAAGTTGACAAGGGGTAGACTAGATTGTGTGTCAACTTGGCTGGGCCATGATTCTCAGTGTTTTAATGTGATCACTCCCACGATTGAATATACTGTGAGTAGCCAATCAGATGAAAGGGAGTCTCTTCGGGGGTGTGGCCCGCATCTGAATATAAGCAGATGTTCTGGCTTTTTGTTCTCTCTGGATCCTGCAGCTGCCTCCTGTCGTCTCATCTCTGGTTCTTGGGAATTGAGTTGTCAGCTTATCTGTCGAACTTGGGAATATGTCCATCTGCACAGCCTGTGAGCAGGAGCCCTGCTCTCCGACTGGCTGATCTTGGGCTTGCCAGCTTCCGTGGCTGCATAACTTGGGAGAGGTCTCTACCCTGATCCACGGACTTGGGACATTCTATCCTCTATAATCATGTGAGCTGTTTCCTTGATATAAATATATATATATATATATATATACACACTTGACTGGTTTTGCTCCTCTAGAGAACCCAGCCTAAGACAAGGGACATTACAACAGACCCAACTGAAATAAAAAGGATCATAACAGAGTATTATGAAAAACTATACTCTATCAAATTTGAAAATCTAGAGGAAATGGATAAATTTCTAGAAACACACTACCTAACCAAACTACAAAAAAGTGATATTGAAAATCTGAACAGACCCAAAACAAGAGAAGAGATTGAAAAGGTAATAAAACAAAAACTCCCAACAAAAAAAGCCCTGGCCCAGATGGCTTCACTGGACAATTCTACCAAACCTTCAGAGAAGGGCTATACCAATACTACTGAAACTATTTCAGAACATAGAAAAGGAAGTGACACTTTCTAATTCATTCTATGAAGCCAGCACAACCCTGATACCAAAATCAGGCAAAGATGCCACAAAAAAAGAAAATTACAAACCAATATCGCTCATGAATATAAAAGCAAAAATTCTCAATGAAATTCTCGCCACTAAAATTCTGCATTATATCAAAAAAATAATACACCATAACCAAGTAGGATTTATACCAGTTATGCAAGGATGGTTCAACATTAGAAAATCAATCAACATAATCTACCACATAAATCAAAGAAAGAAAAGAATCACATGATCATCTCAATTGACACAAAAATGGCATTCAATAAAGTCCAACACCCATTCCTGATAAAAACTCAATAAAATAGGTATAGAAGGGAAATTTCTCAACA
>NW_004444150.1:1218353-1228551 GCF_000243295.1 Trichechus manatus latirostris | reverse complement strand
ACAATGAGATACCATCTCACCCCGGCATTACTGGCACGAATCAAAAACACTGGAAATAACAAATGTTGGAGGGGCTGCGGGGAGATCGGAACTCATTTCCTTCCTGCCCTTCCACCTCCCAGAGCAGGTGGCCAGGACTGGCCCAAAGCACCATTGTGCCTGAGCTTCTTGGAAAGCCTCTGAACCCCCACTGACCACGGAACCCAGACAAGTAGGGAAAGGAAGGAGCCCGGAAAGAGGACAGCTGTGGAGTGGACCTTCCACCCATCCAAGATGTAGGGAGACAGGCTGGGAGGCTCTGCTCCCTCAGCTTTGTATGTCAAATCAGGGGTCTGTTCCCCATGGGCCAGCCAGCTGCCCTAACACCACCATGTCCACAACCTTCTGTCCTACTTCTCCGGCATCTTCGTAACCTCTGCCACAAAACCACATACAGCAAATACAGGTACCCAGACCTCTGCCTCCATCCAGCTGTCCCTCTCCTCCATGGGTCCAGCCCCCTCAGGGTCTTGCCAAGATGGTGGCACCCACAGCCCTCTTCCTAGAACTCTCATCCCTGTACTCACTTCTTGGCGCCATGACTCCTCAGACGACCCACACCCAGGATGGGAGTGGAGAGCAGCTGGGCAGCAGGGGCCAGGGCAGCACAGCCCAGACGGAAGTCTCCAGTGGGAGTGCCTGCAGAACAGAAGTCAGCCTTCTCAGGAGCCCCACCTTCTCCTCTGTGTGGGGAAGAGCCTCAGCAAATTTCCGGTTTGCCCGGATCTTTGTAGAATGCCAGAACATTACTCCTAACAGCATGACCCAGATACGTCTGCCAGTTCCCGAGACTGGCTATTGAGATCCCATTATTAGCCAGCATAGCAACAGTATTTTACCCCACACCTCCTGCTGTTAGGGTCACCTGGCCTTGCTCAGCCCCAACCCAGGAGGCTTGGCCCCTGCTGACGTCTCCAAGCCCAGCTCACCCTCCCTACTCCCTGTGCCTCACCTGTGCCCCCAACATGGAGCTACTTTCCATCACAGCTGACACAGGGCCTCCCCATCCACCACCAGGTCACGGACACTTCCCAGATCTTACTGGAAGTAGCTGCATAGGTCCAGCTCACTATTATTACTCTCCATTGCTAACCTCCGCATTGTCTCATGATCTTGTTTGCCCCCCCCCCCATTCCAGTTACTATAGAAAGTTTAAGATTAACCAATTTTCCTCCTTGGAGTGTGGAAAACAAGTAATAATGATCTAGGAATGAAAAACCAAACAAAGTACCCATCTTGCGACAAGAAAACCAGGAAGTCTCCAGATAACCCTCAAGAATACCAGTAAAAACTCATCTGAGATGTAACTACCTCCAGGGGGAACTAACACAAACTTCTAGGATCCATAATCTTGTCCCTAGAAAGCCTTCAGCCAATCTCCAGTAGGGAAGATGGGTTTTTGGAGGAATCTATTCCCGTCTGTCTCTTATATATCAATATGTAATAAAACTCTTGCTGCTTACCTCACCCTCAGAATTGGCTATTGAGGCAGGCGGCTCCAATCCACGTTATTGCCGTAACATTACCATGGATGCATGGAGTGGGGACACCCTAGAGGGAGAGTTTCTGGTCCCAGAGATTTCTGAGACACCCGGCTGAAGATAAGCTTAAATAAAGGCATTGGTGGCGGTTGCTTCTGAAAGATCATCATCTTCATCTTTAAGGGAGGTACCCAGGTGCCCGGAGGCCCATCTAGGGTATGGGTATGTCAGGGTCCATGGGCCCCACTTAGAAATTGAACATGGTGCACCTGAGAGGAAGGGAAGGCGGGGGGCATCCCACCAGGCCAAGGTGGGGGTAGAAAACAGGACAGGAGGAGCCTGGGCCTTTTCTCCTCCCCTTTGGTCTCCAGATCCTGTACCCATCCAGCCCCAAATATTGCCCCAGACACTGAGGATGAACAACTGGGTCCTTTCTGCTCAGCATCCCAAGGGTACCTTGGCCTTTGAAGGGCCTGGGAATGGGTCTGTGAGTGAGGAGCCTCCACTGCACCTCGAGCCTGGGGCAGCAGGACATGGGAAAGGGATGCCTGTGTGTGCAACTGCAGGCTGGTCATGAAGAGTAGGGCAAGGTTGGTAGCAGCTGGAGTTAGGGTGAGGAACACCTGAGTGGCACGGAGTAGCTGAAGAATAACAGGGAGAGGTGACCAGCAGAGGAAGGGACAGAGCTTGCTAATGACTCTTATGGGACAAAAGTTACAAGGGCAGGCCTGTAGGTAGGGCAGAGCAGATGGAACTGGAATCAAGCAAAAAGCAGACAACGTGTTCTGTGTTCATCTGGCAAGGAGCCCAACCATGTGGCTACGGCCATGCTGTTGCTCTGATTTGTCCCCTAAAACTTCCTTTCGCCTTCTGCTTTCTGTGAGTTTGTGTGTGAGTGTATGTAAGTCCTTGGATGCTAACCCAAAGGTTGGTGGTTTGAACACACCCAGTGGCTCTGCTCTGCTTCTGTAAACATTTTAAAAAACAAACAAAACCCATTGCTGTGGGGTTGATTCTGACTCATAGCAACCCTATAGGACAGAGTAGAACTGCCCCATAGGGTTTCCAAGGCTGTAATCTTTATGGAAGCGGACTGCCACGTCTTCCTCCTTCAGAGCAGCTGGTGGATTGAACCACCAACCTTTTGGTTAGCAGTTGAGTGCTTTAGCCATTGTGCCACTGGGACTCCTTTCTGGTGCCATACTGGGGAAGAAAAAAGGTGAGAAACACTGCTGTAAGAAGTACAAAAAGACAGAACCCCACATGAAGGGTGCCTTAGGGGAAAAAGACTCCAGAATCAAATTTAATTAAAAGAGATTTTTATTAAGCCAAGGCAAAGACAATCATTGCAATGAGGGATCTGCTGGTGTGCACTGGGCACAAGAGACTAACAGAATCCACTGAATCACAATTAGGGACTTTCTAATATAATATTACAGACGGAAATTAAGTTAAGAAAAAAATCTTATTATTCATTAATACATCATTGTCGAAGGTGGGAAACATAACATATGGGAATACATGATTGGTTTAAGGAGTCTGTTGGCTAGATACCATTCAGTTACTATGGGGAAGTTTCCTTGGGAATGACTAAGCAGCATTTGTTCTTGGCTTAGTGACTTGCAAGGAGTTCTCAAGTCAGTCACAAGAAAATTGCAATACTCTCCTTTTGAGAGTATAACTTCCTCGTAGCATAGCCTCTTTGTTGGTTAAGATAAGGTACCTGTCTTAGTCACTTAGTGCTGCTATAACTGAAATGCCCCAAGTGGATGGTTTTAACAAAGAGAAATTTATTTCTTCACAGTATAGTAGCCTAAAAGTCCAAATTCAGGGTGTCAGCTCAAGGGGAAGGCTTTCTGTTCCGTTGGCCTTCTCATCAATGTTCCCCTGGACTAGGGGCTTCTCCACCCAGGGACCCCAGGCCCAAAGGACGTGCTCTGCTCCCAGCACTGCTTTTTTGGTGGTATGTGGTTCCCGAGTCTCTCAGCTCACTTCTCTCTTTTATATCTCAAGCGATGGCCTCAGGACACAGCTGAGCTTCCAGACTAAGACAGACTAGGAAGAAGGACCTGGCAGTCTCCTTCTGAAAAGAATTAGCCAGTGAAAATCTTATGAATAGCGGCAGAACATTGTCTGATACAGTGTCAGAAGATGAGCCCCCCAGGTTGGAAGGCACTCAAAAGACAACTGGGGACGAGCTGCCTCCTCAAAGTAGAGCCAACCTTAATGACATGGATGGAGTCAAGATTTTGGGACCTTCATTTCATGAAGTGGCACAACTCAAAATGAGAAGAAATAGCTGCAAACATCCGTTAATAATTGGAAAGTGGAATGTCTGCAGTATGAATCTAGGAAAATTGGAAATCATCAAAAATGAAATGGAACGCATAAACATTGATATCCTAGGCGTTAGTGAGCTGAAATGGACTGGTATTGGCCATTATCCAACAATCATATGGTCTACTATGCCGGGAATGACAACTTGAAGACAAATGGTGTTGCATTCATAACCAAAAAGAAGATTTCAAGATCTATCCTAAAGTACAACTCTATCAGTGATGGGACAATATCCATATGCCTACAAGGAAGGCCAGTTAATATGACTATTATTCAAATTTATGCACCAACCACTAAGGCTAAAGATGAAGAAATTGAAGATTTTTACCAGCTTCTGCAGTTTGAAATTGATCGAACATGCAATCAGGATGCATTGATAATTACTGGTGATTGGAATGCTAAAGTTGGAAACAAAGAAGAAGAATCGGTAGTTGGAAAATATGGCCTTGGTAATACAAAGATGCTGGAGATCGCATGACAGAATTTTTCAAGACCAACGAGTTCTGCATTGCAAATACCTTTTTTTCAACAACATAAACGGTGACTATACATGGGCCTCACCAGATGGAATACACAAGAATCAAATCGACTACATCTGTGGAAAAAGGCAATGGAAAAGCTCAATATCATCAGTGAGAACAAGGCCAGGGGCTGACTGCAGAACAGAGCATCAACTGCTCATATGCAAATTCTAGTTGCAACTGCAGAAAATTAGAACAAGTCCAAGACAGCCAAAGTACGACCTTGAGTATACCCCACTTGAATTGAGAGACCATCTCAAGAACAGATTTGACCCACTGAACAATAATGACCAAAGACCAGACGAGTTGAGGAATAACATCAAAGACGTCATACATGAAGAAAGCAAGAGGTCATTAAAAAGACAGGAAAGAAAGAAAAGACCAAAATGGATGTCAGAAGAGACTCTGAAACTTGCTTTTGAATGTCAAGTAGCTAAAGCAAAAGGAAGAAATGAAGAAGTAAAAGAACTGAACAGAAGATTTCAAAGGGTAGCTCAAGAAGACAAAGTAAAGCATTATAATGACAGGCGCAAAGAGCTGGAGATAGGAAACCAAAAAGGAAGAACATACTCGGCATTCCTCAAGCTGAAAGAACTGAGGAAAAAATTTAAGCCTCAAGTTGCAATAGTGAAGGATTTTATGGGGAAAATATTAAACGATGCAGGAACCATCAAAAGAGATGGAAGGAATGCACAATCATTATACCAAAAATAGTTGGTCGAGGTTCAGCCATTTCAAGAGGTAGCATATGATTAGGAACCAATGGTGCTGAAGGAAGAAGTCCAAGCTGCACTGAAGGCATTGGTGAAAAACAAGGCTCCAGGGATTGACGGAATATCAATTGAGATGTTTCAACAAATGGATGCAGTGCTGGAAGTGCTCACTCGACTATGCCAAGAAATTTGGAAGAGAGCTACCTGGCCAACCGACTGGAAGAGATCCATATTTATGCCTATTCCCAAGAAAGGTGATCCAACCAAATGTGGAAATTATCGAACAACGTCATTAATATCACACACAAGTAAAATTTTGCTGAAGAGCATTCAAAAGCCGCTGCAGCAGTGTATCAACAGGGTACTGCCAGAAATTCAGGCCGGATTCAGAAGAGGATGTGGAACCAGGGATATCATTGCTGATGTTAGATGGATCCTGGCTGAAAGCAGAGAATACCAGAAAGATGTTTACCTGTGTTTTGTTGTCTATGCTAAGGCATTCGACTGTGTGGATCATAACAAATTATGGACAACATTGTGAAGAATGAGAATTCCAGAACACTTAAATGTGCTCTTTAGGAACCTGTACATAGATCAACAGGCAGTTGTTTAGACAGAACAAGAGGATAGTTTGTGATTTAAAGTTAGGAAAGGTGTGAGTCAGGGTTGTATCCTTTCACCATACCTATTCAATCGGTATGCTGAGCGAAGAATCCAAGAAGCTGGACTATACGAAAAAGAACAGGGCATCAGGATTAGAGGAAGACTCATTAACAACCGGTGATATGCAGTTGACACAACCTAGCTTGCTGAAAGCGAAGAGGACTTGAAGCACTTATAGCCTTTAGTATGGATTACACCTCAACATAAAGAAAACAAAAATCCTTACAACTGAACCAACAAGCAACATCATGATAAATGGAGAAAAGATTGAAGTTGTCAAGGATTTCATTTTACTTGGATCCACAATCAACACCCATGGAAGCAGAGTCAAGAAATCAAAAGACGTGTTGCAATGGGCAAATCTGCTGCAAACGACCTCTTCAAAGTGCTGAAAAGCAAAGATGTCACCTTGAACACTAAGGTGCCCCTGATCCAAGCCATGGTGTTTCAATCACCTCATATGCATGCGAAAGCTGGACAATGAATAAGGAAGATGAAGAATTGAGGGTTTTGAATTGTAGTATTGGTGAGGAACATTAAATATACCATGGACTGCCAAAAGAACGAACAGGTCTGTCTTGGAAGAAGTACAACCAGAATACTCCTTAGAAGCAAGGAAGGCAAGACTACGTCTTCTATACTTTGGACATGTTGTCAGGAGAGACTAGTCCCTGGAGAAGGACATCATGCTTGGTAAAGTAGAAGGTCAGTGAAAAAGAGGAAGGCCCTCAACGAGGTAGATTGACACAGTGGCTGCAACAATAGGCTCAAGCATAACAACGATTTTGAGGATGGCACAGGACTGGGCAGTGTTTTCTTCTGTTGTTCATAGGGTCGCTATGAGTTGGAGCCAATTAGAAGGCACCTAACAACAACAACATATCATTCCCTCATTTTGATCAAGGATTTAAAAGAACATCGTTTGATAACACTTATGGGCATGCTTTCTTCTACATGGGTTCTCGATATGTTGCTCCTAGGTGGTGGCTCAGCCTTCATGGTTTATACCTATCTTATTTCTGATGTTGAGTCTTTTTCTCCATAGTAGGGGATCACTGGTACCTTAGTTACCAGGCAGCTCTGTGTTTCTTCACCATCCTATGATCGAGCAGCTGTCTTCAGTGATCTTAATATGGGCCCTTTAGCATGGTCTGTATATATTAGATGGTGGCCTGTCCTGCTTCAGGCCTTTAAACTCATGACTTAGCTACTTAGTTGGATATTATCAGGTTCTTCACTGTGTGTCTTGTCTGGATTTTGTTACCTGGGAGGGTAGTGACTCAGAGACCTAGGCCAAATTGAAGGAATAGCTGACTTTTCATTGAAGCTAATAGAGGGTGTAGGATCCATCCACTATGTTATAAGAGTGAGTGGAGTCAATGTACATAAGTTGTTCCAGTGGTGGTAAACTTCTTAATTTGGATATGCAATTTAAAACACACTTAACAATTCTAATAACAATTACAATCAATATCTGGATAATCAATCCAGTTCGTAATAACTTTCTCAGCCATGACTCTATTCCTTTGGTAAGTAACCAGAAAAAGAAGTTACAGCCATAGGAAGAATGGTGTGAAGTCAAACTGTTTGTTGAAGTATTTTATGAATGTCTTTTTCCCTTTGTCCAGTGGTGTTAATTTAAGGGCAACAGAAGGTGTTTGTTATTAATTGAGCCAATCTGAAAAAAAAGTTCTCTTTTTAGGCCTCAGTGGTTATTACGAGGCATAGTAACAAAGAACTTAAGAAAGGCTTCATAATGGAGGAACATTGCCCAGAAGAAATAAACAAGAGCAACTAGCATACAAATGACTGAGAAACTAAACTATTGTTATTGTTGCTAGGTGCCGTCGAGGCAGTTTCATAGGAATCCTATGTACAATAGAATGAAACACTGCCCAGTCCTGTGCCAGCCTCACAATCATTGTTATGCTCGAGTCCATTGTTGCAGCCACTGTGTCAATCCATCTCATTGGAGTCTTCCTCTTTTTCACTGGCCCTCTACTTTACTAAGCATGATGTCCTTCTCCAGGTATCGGTCCCTCCTGACAACATGTCCAAAGTACGTGAGACAAAGTCTCATCATCCTCGCTTCCAAAGAGCATTCCGGATGTACTTTTTCCAAGACACATTTTGTTCGTTCTTCTGGCATTCCATGGTATATTCAATATTGTTCACCAACATGCTAATTCAAAGGCGTCAATTCTTCTTTGATCTTCTTTATTCCTTGCTTGACTCCGTTTATGTCATTAAAGTTGACTCTACTTTGAGGAAGCGGCTCTTCCCCAGTTGTATTTTGAGTGCCTTCCAACCTGAGGGATTCATTTTCTGGCACTATATCAGACAATGTTCTGCTGCTATTCATAAGGTTTTTACTGGCCAATTTTTTCAGAAGTAGACGGCTAGGTCCTTCTTCCTAGTCTGTCTTAGTCTGGAAGCTCCACTGAAACCTGTCAACCAAATGTTACCTTGCTGGTATTTGAAATACCAGTGGCAATGCTTCCAGTATCACAGCAACACGCAAGCCACCACAGTACGACAAACTGACAGACACGTGGTTTGAAACTAAAATATGGTCCTTTAAAGAAGGGCATGTGTGAGTAAACAATAATGAGTTCAGCAAATAACTTAATGATTATTAAAATACTAATAAGAAAAATATAAAGCAATGATTTTAGGTTAAAACACACAGAAAGGTTTACTACACAAATTTGTCTTATCAATTAATAAAAACTAATTGACAGAACAAAACTACTTTAAAAACAATAAGAGTTATGCACAAAGCAATAACTTCAAAAATATTCATTCACCAAAGGAAAGTTATTAGTCCATAGACCTTAAACACAGACAAAAGTATAGCAAATACTAGAAAAAGAAATATGCAAAGTCTGAGAATTGTATCTCTACTTTATATGGTCCGGTGTTTGGGAACAAAGGATAGGCCATAATCCCCGGTATTGTGTGGTTGCCCTCCATTTTGTGATTGATTTTCCTATATGTTGTAAATCCTAATCTATGCCTGTGGTTAATGAGGCAAGATTGGATTATTTTGAAGAGGATTAGGGTGGGACGTAACGCGCTTGCTCAGGTCTCATCCCTGATCCAAAGTAAAGGGAGTTTCCCTGGGGTGCGGCCTGCACCACCTTTGATCTTATAAGAGATAAAAGGAAAGGGAAGGGAGCAGAGTTGGGAACCTCATACCACCAAGAAAGCAGTGCTGGGAGCAAAACAGGACACTCTGGACTCCATCATATTCCTCTTGGATTCATGGGGAGAGTTTGAGGCCCGGGGGGAGACTGCCCCACTGTAGGGGTGGATGTTGTGCTGTTGTGTGCCTAGGAAACCCCGTGGGGCAGTTCGACTCTGTCCTATAGGGTCACTATGAGTCGGAATCCAAGTTGCTACTTGGAAGATTCCAAAGGAAACCATAATGATAAATCTGCCTCTTTGCAGGAGGCTGTTTCAAAACAAGCTAAACAAATTAAAGAATTACAGCGTCAGAGCTCTGTAACCTCAATGACTACCTACCTGGCAGCAGCCCCTATACCCTACCTTCCCAAAATGACTCCCTTACTTAAAATGGCTCCCGTTCCCAAAATGGTTCCCTTTCTCAAAGTGTTTCCTTTTCCCAAAATGGCTCCCTTTATAAAAATGGCTACCTTTCCCAAAGAGACTTTCTTTCCCAGCCTCTGACATCCAGCTCCCCACCTTTCCCTCTGCCCTTTCCTGCAGCTACTCCCCTGTACCCCTCCTTACTGACCCACTCTACAGAAAATCCCCTTACTGAACCTCCATATTATCCCAGGGAACCTCTAGAAGACGTAAAACCCGTTTGTGAAATGCCTTTTTAAAATTAAATATCCTGAAGAGGCTCGGAAGTCACACACATTACTTTTGAGCCCTGGTGGTGCAGTGGTTAAGAGCTTGACTGCTAACTGAAAGTTCGACAGTTCAAATCCACCAGCTGCTCCTTGGAAACCTTATGGGGCAGTTCTACTCTGTCCTGTGGGGTCACTAAGAGTCGGAATCCACTCCACCGCAATGGGTGGTTTTTTTGTTTTTGTTTTTGTTTTTTGTCAAAAGTGGAACTTCATGCCATTGTTAAGGAATTTCCCAGCCCTTGTAAAGAGCCTTAAAAATTCACTCAAGAATTTCGAATCTTGGCTGATACCTACAAACTTGGCCTGGCAGATTTTTATAATTTAATAAATTCACTGATAGGGCCAGGTGACACTCAACGGTGGTTGGAAAAGGCCTGATGGAAACCTCCTACAGAATCCTTAACCTCCAGTGTGGGTATATATGCCATTTAAACATGGCTGCACTATTGACAACTGCAGCCCCCACAGGCTGCATGCCTGGCTCCAACATGTCGAGACTTATCCGGATGTGTTCTCCCAAACCTATTGTCCCTTTACTGATTGACTTGTTTACCTGAATTCCTTCT
>NW_004444150.1:1216454-1218253 GCF_000243295.1 Trichechus manatus latirostris | reverse complement strand
TGTAAGAGTTGTGTAGTTGGTTACTGTCTTCGCCGTCCCGATTACCGTCGCCGCTGCGACACTCCAGGCTAACTTTCCTGGCATAAAACGAATAGCACAGATCAGAACTATTGTCACAAAGCTTACTGACGCTGTCCCAAAAGTCTTCCCCTGAAACATAGATTGTGCCACGTTTCAGTGTTGCAAACAAAATGAAGATGAAAATATTTATGATTATTGGGACCTTTTGTCTAAACTTTTCCAAGAATAAGTGGTTTAAAGCTAGAAGAGTCTAGATCCCATATTACTTTCAATTCCCTTTTTTTTCAATGGCCTCCTTCGGGAGCTTGTTGAGCTGGTCAAATGCCACCAGTTAGAAAGGGAAAATAAAAACACCTCGCAGTTAGCCACTCTAGCCAATAAGCTGTCTCAAACTATTAAACAGCAGGCTGGGAAAGCTGAGAAGAAAACTAAAGATAAAATCAATTTATGGCCCTGCAATTACAGCAGATACAGACCCAGCCTCAAAATAATTTCCCCACACAAAACAGGTTCACCAGACATATGTCTAAGACTGGGCCAAGTGACTTGCCCCTTGTTTGTTACCACTGTCAGAAACCTGGACTTTTTAAAAGATAATGTTTAAAACTAAAAAATAAACTGGGCCACCTAACACTAGATGTAGCCCAGAAGCAAATAGAAGGAAGGAGATCCAAGCACAGAACACGGGCTTTTCCTATGGGAACACTAAACTCTCAGGGAGAAATTTCTATTCCAATGAATTAAGAACCATGTAAATTTTTTTTATTTTACTTTTTTATTGTACTTTAGATGGAAGTTTACAGAACAAACTAGTTTCTCATTAAACAGTTAGTACACATACTGTTTTAAGACATTGGTTAACAACCCCACCGCATGTCAACATGCTCGCTTCTCCACCTTGGGTTCCCTATTACCAGCTTTCCTGTCCCCTCCTGCCTTCTAGTCCTTGCCCCTGGGTGGTGTGCCTGTGTCGCCTTGTTTTGTTTTATGGGCCTGTCTAATCTTTAGCTGAAGGGTAAACTTCCGGACTGATTTCGTTACTGAGCTAAAAGAGGGTTCGGGGAACATACTCTTGGGGTTTCTCCAGTCTCTGTCAGGCCAGTAAGTCTGGTCTTTTTTTGTGAGTTAGAATTTTGTTCTACAACAGGATAGATCTTGAAATGTTCTTTTTGATGATGAATGTGACGCCATTCCTCTTCAATTTGTCATTCCTGGCATAGTAGATCATATGATTGTCTGATTTTAAATGGCCAATACAAGTCCATTTCAGCTCACTAATGCCTAGGATATCGATCTTCATGTGTTCTATTTCATTTCTGATGACTTCCAATTTTCCTAGATTAATACTTTGTACATTCCACGTTCAGATTATTAATGGATATTTGCAGCTGTTTCTTCTCATTTTGATTCTCGCTATTCATAAGGTTTTCACTGGTCAATCTTTTCACAAGTAGATGGCCAGGTCCTTCTTCTTAGTCTGTCTTATTGTGAAAGCTCTGCTGAAACCTGTCCACCAAGGGTGACCCTGCTGGTATTTGAACTACCGGCGGCAAAGTTTCCAGTATCACAGCAACACGCAAGCCACCACACCACGACAAACTGACAGATGCATGGTGGAAGTGAGTCATAGTTCAGGGCGATTGAGGGTTTACATCCTGCATTTGTTCTCTTCTTTTTTTTAATTGTACTTCAGGTGAAGGCTTACAGAACAAATAGTTTCTCATAAAACAGTAGTACATATGTTGTTTTATAACATTGGTTAACAACCCCACAACATA
>NW_004444150.1:1174973-1215598 GCF_000243295.1 Trichechus manatus latirostris | reverse complement strand
CCCAGCAATTCAGTCCCTCAGGGAGTTCGGATGTGTCTGTGGGGCTTCCATGACCTTTCCTTGTACAACTTGTGCAGGTACTTGTTCAGGTGGCTCTCGTCATGCCACACGGCCTCAATGTGATTGGCTTGGTCCACCATCATCGCCTGGTGACAGGCCTTGGTGAGCCTGTGCACCTCTATCACTGAGCCCCCAAAAAAGCCACCGGCCTAGTAGAAATCACCTTCATCTCTTGGAATGTAGGCCTGAGACAATGGGCGGCGTTCATACGTGAAGGCCTGGCGATTGGCAACAAAGAAGCCAGGGTGGAGAGTGCCGAACAAGGAGGAGAGGATCTCCACGCCCACGTGGTCACTGAACTTCATGTCCACGTCTAAACACACCAGGTAGTCCACCTCATGCAGGAAGCGCTGCTCGGAGAAGTTGCTGATCATCTCCATGGGTGCATGGACATGTCCTGCCAGCTGGTGTAGTTGCGGATATTGAGGACCACCACCTGCCGGTCTTCCTGGAGGGGGACATGCGGGATGTCAGCTGGTCGGTCAGTGAAGACGTAGTAGTTGACCTTGTGTCCCACCCTGAAGTACTTCTCTGCAGTCTCCAGGAACAGCTTCAGGAAGACCACGTACCCAAGACCAGGAAAGAGAGGGTGAGAGTTAGACAGAGTGAACAGCAGCAAAAGAAGGAGTCTTAGATGAAACTGGCTCGTAAAATGGTAGCCATTCTACTCGCTACAGACGATGTGGCCCAACTGTACTGGGCATATGCAAGGACATTCAAATTTGCCTGGTGTTGAACAAATACTCACAGTAACAGGATATTTCATTTAGCCATAAGGTTTGCAAAATTTGAAAAAGTTGATAATATCCAATGTTACTCCATAGCTCTAGACCCTCCAACAGCTTTGTGTCTCTTAAGAAAAGAACAGAAAAAAAGCCATTTGAGGCCCTATAGTGGTCTACCAGGTCCTACACGGTTGGTTCTGACCTCTTTCCCTTCTCCTCAATCCCTCTGCTCTTGGCAGTCAACTCCTTGATGATCACGACACAGGCTACACCTGCTCCAGGCCCTTTGCACTTTCTGTTCCCTCTGCCTGGAAGCCGTTCCCTGTAACACTCATCCCTACAGCTTTCATTCTTCTGCTCACAATCAATGCACCAAGAGAAGACCTGCTGATTCAAGCCGTGGGCTGCAGGCACTCTATAGCTCCTTCTGCAAGTTCTCACGCAGAAGTGTGCAGATGTGACAATTCAGCAAGCTCTTGTGCTCAGATGTGTGTATTTCCCTATGTGAAAACTATAACTCAATAAAAAAGAAAAAAAACGAGCAAACAGACACATACTTCAATAAATAATAACACAAGTCACTCTGTAGCTCGTTATTCCACCTTCGTTATGTTTTTAAACATATGTGTTTACCTGTTCTTCTGTCTTTTGGGGCTAGAATATAGCTGCACAAAAGCAGGAACTTTATGCGTTTTGCTGACTGCCTTCTCCCCATCATCTGGCACATAATAGCTGTTTAATAAATATGTTTTAAACAAGTGAGTAAGTGAAAAATTCAATGAGGCTGAGAACGCTGGAACGGAGGACTCTCATGCCCTGCTAATGGGAATGTCAATTGTTTTAACCCTTTGGGAGGCCACTGTGAGAAACCCTGTCTAGGTCTTGAATGTGCATATCCTTCCCCCAACTCCACTTCCAGGCATACACCCCACAGGCCTACTCACAAACGTGTACAAAGACACAAGTATACAAGTTTACAGGCCACTAACGTCAGCAAACATTGGTAAGCATGTGAGCAACTACAATTCCCAGCTATTGTTGGTGGAACTGTAAAATGCTACAGTCAACTTGGAAAAAGGCCTGGCAATGGTTTTTGTTTTGTTTTTTAAATAAAACTAAACACACATGTAATCTTTGACTGAGCAATGCCACTCCTAAGTCTTTAACCAAGAATAAATGTAACACATAACCACACAAAACACTTGTCCAACAATACTCATAGAGGCTTACTCATAATAGCCAAAACTGGAAAAAACCCAGGTGTCCATCAAAAGAAGAATGGATAAACAAGCTTCAGTATACCACACAATGGGATACTACTCAGCAAAAAAAAAAAAAAGAAAGGCTACTGATCCATGCAAAATCATGATGAATCTCAAAATAATTATGCTAAGTGAGAGAAGGCTACCACAAAAGAGTACAGGCTTCATGATCCCAGTAGGTAAAAAACATCTCATGGTGGAGAAAAATCAGAACAGTAGTTGCCACTGAGGAAGTAGGGGGCAGGGACCTACTGGGAAGGGTCAAGGGGATCTTTCTGGGGGCGATGGTGATTTCCTATGGGTTGATAGGGATTTCTGTTACACAGCTGTAAGCGTTTGTCAAAACTCAGCAAACAGAGAATTAAGATATTGCTCTTCATTGTACATTTAACTTTCAGAGAAGGAACACTGTAAACATCCACCGAATTCTAGTTAAGGATTTGCACACCGACATATTTTGGGGAAAGTGTGCTATAGTCAGAGTCCCTGGGTGGTGCAATTGTTAACACACTCAGCTGCTAACTGATTGGTTGGAGACTGGAGTCCATCCAGAGGCACTTGATCTTTTTTTGGAAGTAGATCATCAGGCTTTCAGAAAGGCCTGACGATCTACTCTCAAAAAATCAGCCATTGAAAACCCTATGGAGCACAGTTCTACTCTGACACACATGGGGTCACCATGAGTTGGAACTGATGGGAGGACAACTGGTTGGTTCTGGTGTCTGGCTAAGCCTCAGTTTGCCTGCCAGTTTGGATGAGGTAGGGAGCACCCCTTATTGGCTGTGTTTAGATGAAGCTCCCAGCACACAGACTGGGACAGCTAAGTGTCGTTGGCCTCACGTCCCCGCAGAGGAAGCTGCCTGGTGACTTCGGGTAGAGGGGCTGCTGTTTGAGCGAGGGCCTACCTGGGCCGTGGAGATCCCAGCACGTCCACCTACTGCAGAGCCGCTCTGCCTCCTCCCTCCATGGTGAGCCAGCACCTGGACTGGAAAAGGGCGGCACAAAGGAGCCTCCCGCCCACTCCAGGACCCTTCCTCGTTCTCCCCTTTCCTCCTCCGCCACCCGAGCACTTACTTTTTGATGGCAAACACAGTCAGCCGCATGGTGGTGTTTCTGAACTGCATGTCCAGGATGGCAGCGTCAAAGGTCCCGTCCCAGATGATGGGGGCAGACCAGGGAGTGGTGACCAGCACGTCCGTCCTCCTGTGTGGACAAACCAGAGCGCACTAGAGCAGACAGGGGGAAAGGCGGCCACAGGGAGAAAGGTTTGTACAAAGGGACTCAGCGGTCAGTAGTCGGCTTAGAGTAGACACGGGTCTCCAGACTCTCAATTCAGTGTTCTCTCCACTACCAGCTCAGAGGCTGAGACCCCACAGAACAGATAACTCATCTCTCCCCTCCCGCTTCTCTGGCTCGGGCTGAGAAACCTTGGTGCTGTACCGTGGCGCGTCCCTGAGTACCAGCCCTGTGCTGGATCCCACGGTCTGTCAGGCAGGCCGGGGCTTGCCTCCCGACCGGCCCCTCACCAGCTGTAGGACCTTAGGTAGATTCCTTTACCTCTCTGAGCTTCAGTTTCCCCACCCGTAAAATGAGGACTGATCAGGTGGTCACTAAGCATCCTCCCACACTGAAGCTCTGGGGTACAGTGAGGCTGGGAGGAGCCCTTTTGCACACACAGCTTGGCTACTCTGATCTCTGCTTCACTTGGCTTTCTAGGTACCATGGCAACGGGCTGCTGTACCCTCTCTGGGGCAGTGGAAGCAGGAGGTGTGGGCTAGGGCCCAGATATGGGCAGTGGGTAAAGAGGCCTGGAGGTGGAGACAGCCATCTGTGCAGAGAGGGCTTTGGAACCACCGTCTTCCAGACACTCGCACCACGGAAAGACCTCGGAGGGGATCCATCCCAGACCCCTATGTCCTGCTGTCCTGCCCCAGGAGAAAATGAGAAGAGTGTCTATCACTGGTGTGGGCAGCCACACAGCTCCTAATGATGAAGCAGGTCCAGGCCAGGTCTCCTGCCTCTGATTCCGGCACCTTCCATCACCCCCTTGAGTCGGACCAAACCCACTGAACTAATTTGCTTGTTTATGCCTATAGCTGTGAGAGAAAGAAAAGGGAAAAGGCCAAGGGAAGCCCATGAGGCAGGGAGAGCACGAGAGAGAGCACACATGACGTAGGTGTGACAGGGACCCACCCAGCTCTCACAGAAGTCCCTGCTCACGTGGGCTTGAGGAGCTGGGGTTTGGGGTAGATAATCCTGTGGAGAAGAACACCAGGGCTGGTCCACACCCACCCCGACCATGTGCCCAGCTCCACCTCGCCTCCATCCCACCTCCATCTGTGCTGTCTCCTTTGTCCTCCACACCCCCACCACCCCCAACCATGCCATGTAGGTTGCACCTGAACTGAGGACTGAGAAGCAGGGATCCCAGTACACCACAGATAAGACCCCTGACCCGGGGCAGCCAGGTGACCCGGGAGTTCGCTGGAGCTCGCCTGTGCCCATCACCATCCAATGCTTACTCCCATTCTTTTCTTTCCTCATGGCCCTCCCCCACTTCCCTTGCTTCTTCACTTTCTATGAATCAGGCCCTGGAGGGGCTAAAAAGAGGCCTGCAGGAGGAGGGGCATTGTGACTTGCTGGGAAATCGGCACAGAAACACCCCAAAGATATGGTCCACAATACCTGGGTACTTTGGGCACTCTGCAGGCATCCATGTGGCCGTCACTTGCACTGAAGAAGTAAACGGAGAGTGTTAGAGCCTGGGGTGGGGCCGGGAGAAGCACCACTGTGCTGGACAGCCCAGGTTTCCCCAAGAGCCGGCCGTGCCACAGGCCCACTGACCTGCGAAGCTGGGGCCATGCAGCCCTTCTGCCCTAGCCAGGTGAGCAGACCATGTTTGCAACCTGTTACGGGTTGAACTGTATCCCCAAGAAAGATCTGTTGAAGTCCTAAATCTGCACCTGTGAACATGACCTTGTTTGGGGAAATTGGGTTTTTCTTTGTGATGTGACCGGTTAAATTAATGAGGACACATCAGAGCAGGGTGATCCCACTCCTAATCCCTTCTGCGTGGCAATTTATGAAAGAGGAGGACAGACATGGAAGACAGAGTCACACACATGGGGAAACAGAGACATTTGTGACGACGGAGGCGAATGCATCTCCAAGCAGCCAAGGAACGCCAAGGATTGCCGGGAGCCACCAGAAGCAGGAGAGGGACATGGGACGGTCTTCTCTCAGAATCCCCAGAAGGAATCGACACAGCCGACACCCTGATTCGGACTCCCCACCTCCAGAAGTGTGAGACAGTAAATTCCTGTTCTTTAAGGACGCCGACTTTGTGGTATTCTGTTTGGGTCGCTCCAGGAAACCAAGACAGAGACCACAGCAAAGTAAATCGGGCCGGCTGCGTCTTTATGACCTTGGATTAGGCAAAGATTTATTAGATACAACACCAAAAGGCAGAACTACAAAAGAAAAAATTCATACATTGGACTTGATCAAAATGAAGAACTTTTGCTCTTCAAATGACACTATCAAGAGAATAAAAAGGCAAACCACAAACTTTAGCTTCAAAAAAATAAAAATTATTTCCAATTCACATATCTGTTTTTTTTTTCCTGATCCAATATGTAAAGAGTCATCACACTTACCCTTCCAGCTAGAAAAAGGCTAATAAACCGAAAATCAGCAACTCTTCTTACATCTGTCAGAGAATTGAGATCATAGGGCAAACTTCCTCCCAAAACCTGAAGATACAAGCAGATACAGAAAATTCCAGCTTACCAGGAGCAGAAACCACTGCTGGAACCGACATCAGGTAGGAATGCTTAAGCGTAATTGACTAATTGCTGGAGACAGAGGGTGGAGTTCAAGATATAAAACACCTATGAGGTGCAGTCTTAGGGAGTCTCCCACACTTCATGAGTTTTGCCTTCAGGAGCCCCACCAGGTCCTCACTGTGAAGAGGCGAGAAAAATCCCCTGGTGCTTCCAGCAGGGGGAGAGGACAAGTAACCATTCTGAAATAAGTCCGGATCACTCTGCTCTCCTTGGGTTCACCAGTACTCATGGCTACGTGAATCAAGAGAAGCCTCTATCCTGCCCCACTGACTTGGGAAGTTACAGCCTCTACAACCACGTGAGCCATTTCCTTGATATAATTCTCTCCATATATGTATATTTATACGCTTCACTGGTTTTGCTTCTGTAGAGAATGTAGCCTAAGACAAGCCCCCTCTAGCCTCCCTGTGGTACATAAGGGGTGGGGTGAAAAAGCTGAGAGTCACAAGCCAGGACACACTTACTATAAGAATGAGTCCTATCAGAAAGGATCATAGGATCATAGAATGCTTTTCCTCCCTCTACATCTTACCATCATATCACTAGGGCTCCTGTATAATAAAGAAGACTACAGCTGAGGAGAACTACAGGGCTCAGACCCTATTTAAGGAGTCTCTAGGGAAACCAAAGACAAGAGGAGAGGCAAAACAAGGACGCCAGAGGAAATTTTAGCCTCTGACATCTGCAGCTGCAGCAAACTGCAACAGCCTAACTCCTAACCAGATAACAAATCATATGTCTGATAAAGGAGTTGTATTTAAAATATCTAACAACCTCTCAAACCTCAATTAAGTGAAAACAAACTCTACAATAAAAAAAAAATGGAAGAAGATCTGAACACATACTTCACTGAAAAAGATAGAAGAATAGCAAAAAGAATTTGCGAAAAGATGTTCAACATCGTTAGCCACTGTTGTGGTTGTTGTCGTTAGGTGCCATTGAGTTGGTTTTGACACAGAGCAACCCTATGTACAGTTGAACAAAACACTGCCAGTCCTGCGCCATCCTCACAATCGTTGCTACCTACAGTTGATCCCATTGTTGCAGCCACTGTGTCAATCCATCTCATTGAGGATCTTCCTCTTTTTCACTGACCCTCTACTTTACCAAACATGATGCCCTTCTCCAGGGACTGGTCCCTCCTGACAACATGTCCAAAGAATGTGAGACAAAGTCTCGCCATCCTTGCTTCTAAGGAGCATTCTGACCGTACTTCTTCCAAGACAGATTTGTTACGGAACTTAAAACTAAAATCACAATGAAATACCACTACATATCTATTAGAATTAAAAAGGCTGACCATACAAAATGTTGGCAAGGATGTGGAACAACTGGAACTCTTACAAACTGCCGGTGGGAATGTGGAATTGTATGACTCCTTTGGAAAATAGCTCAGCATTTCCTGCCCAGTCAACCCAAGAGAAATGAAAGTGTATGTCCACACAGACTTGTGTGCAAATGTTCATAGTAGCTTTGTTTGTAATAGCCAAAAACTGGAAACAACCCATACGTCCATCAACAGATTGAATGGATAAACAAATTGGGGTATCTCCATAAAGTGGGACAACAAAAGGAATGAACTATAGAGACCCTCAGCGACATAGATGAATCTCGAAATAATTATGTTGAGTGAAAGCAGTCAGACAAAAGGGAATAATTACTGCATAATAATTACTTTTATATAAGATTATAAAAATACTGACTAATCTGCAGTGACAGAAAGCAGACCAGTGGCTGTCTTGTATGGAAGGGGTAGGGAGGGGTGGAAGGATTACAAAAGATCACAAGGAAACTTTTAGAGGTAATGGCTATGTTCCTTATCTCGCTCATGGTGACAGCTTCACAGATGTGCACAAGTGTTAAAATTTAACTGCACACTTTAAATATCTGTAGTTTATTGTATGTCAATGATTCCTTAATGCTTAGTGCTGCTACAAAAATACCGCACATGGGTGGCTTTAAAGAACTGTTTAAAAAAAAAAGCTACAGTGAGTTGCCATTTCTCACCTTCAGAGGGTGAAAACACCAGCAGCTTGACAACACTCTCCTGGTGAGAATGGGGGAAACAGGCACGTGCATAGCGTGCTGTAGGGCATGCATCCCTAAGGAGGATGAGGTTTTGTTTGTTTTGGGGGGGCGGGGGGCGGACCTTAGATATTACAATGGTTGGTGGGCTTCCAAAGCTCAACCATATATGACAAAATCTTATTCCTTAGGATTTAATTTCTCTTATTAGGGAAAATTGAAGTTTTTTCTTTATGATACCATACCGGGGGAAAAAAAATTGAGAAACACTGGTGTAGGAAGTACAAAAAGATAGAACCCCATGTAAAGCAGGATCTGGCAATATCATATTTACTCAAAGTACAGACTCATTTACCGTAGGTTACCTAGTGCTGCCACAAAAAATACTACAAAAGGGTGGCTTGAAAGAACCCACATCTACTGTCTCACAGTTCAGGAGCTACGAGTCCAAGTCAGGGCATCGCTCTAGGGGAGGGTCCCTCCTCTCGGTAGCCCCGGGCACTCCTTAGCTTGTAGATGGTTCCTCCCGTGGTCTGTTTCCCCGTGTGTGTCTCTCCATGTTTATTTTCCCTTTTTCTAAGACACCCCTCAGAAGGGATTAGCTTTAGGATCCACCCTACTCTGGTCTGAACTCATTAACAAGACAAAAGAAGGCTTTTATTTCCAAACCGCATGGCATTCACAGGTACAAAGGTTGGCTTTCAACATATGTCTTTGGAGACACAATTCAGTCCATAGCACCACCTGACCCAGCAAACCACTTCTGGGAATGTACACTGCATATATGACATATGGACACAGTTATTCATAAAGACTTTGTTTGTAAGAGTAAAAGGCTAGAAACAACCCAAGTGCCCATCAGTATAGAGGGTGGTTACACAAGCTGTGGTAATGAGGTGTTACACAACTGTCAAAAGAACGGGGAGGATCTCCATGCACCCACGTGGAAGGATCTTAGGAGATAAGGTTATGTTAAAAGCAAAGTACAGAACAGTGCAAATAATTTCTACCTACAGCATAAGAAAGGAAGTGAAAGATATACAATCATAATTGTGTATATTTACATGAAAAAAATCACTAAAACGCTGCACAAGAAATGAATAAAAATGGTTATCTAAATGGAGCAGGAACCTGGGAGAGATGTCGCTGGAAATAGGACCAGAGAAACACTTCTCAATGTTTATTTTTTTGGTATCATTTTTATTTTTAAATCATGTTAATGTATTGCTTATCCAAAATAATAAAATTCAATAAAAATATAAATAAACCAGAATAAAATATGGGGAAATATTAGTTTTTAAATACTGAGGAGGGGAAAGCCTTTCTAAGCTTGACAAAAGATTAAAAACAAAACAAACAAAAACCTGGAAAATAAAATTACAGCTCATATCACAAAAAGCCCTAATAATAATAATAGGGCTTTAATACTGCTGTTGTTGTTGTTAGGTGCCATCGAGTCGGTTCCAACTCATAGCAACCTTATGTACAACAAAATGAAACACTGCCCAGTCCTGCACCGTCCTCACAATTGTTGTTATGCTTGAGCCCATTGTTGCAGTCACTGTGTCAATCCATCTCATTGAGGGTCTTCCTCTTTTTCGCTGACCCTCTTCTTTACTAAGCACCATGTCCTTCTCCAGGGACTGACCCCGCCTGATAACATGTCCAAAATATGTGAGACATACTCTCGCCATCCCTGCTTCTAAGGAGCATTCTGGTTGTACTTCTTCCAAGACAGATTTGTTCATTCTTCTGGCAGTCTATGGTATATTCAGTATTCTTCCCCAACACCACAATTCAAAGGCATCAATTCTTCTTCGGTCTTCCTTATTCATTATCCAACTTTCACATGCCTTTGAGGCGATTGAAAACACCATGGCTTGGGTCAGGCGTACCTTGGTCTTCAAGGTGACATCTTTGCTTTTCAACACTATATAGACGTCTTTTACAACAGATTTGTCCAATACAATGTGTCTTTTGATTTCTTGACTGCTGCTTCCGTGGGCGTTGATTGTGGATCCAAGTAAAATGAAATCCTTGTCAACTTCAATCTTTTCACTGTTTATCATGATGTTGCTTATTCGTCCGGTTGTGAGGATTTTTGTTTTCTTTATGTTGAGGCGTAATCCATACTGAAGGCTGTGGTCTTTGATCTTCATCAGTAAGTGCTTCAAGTCCTCTTCACTTTCAGCAAGCAAGTTTGTGTCATCTGCATAATGCAGGTTGTTAATGAGTCTTCCTCCAATCCTGATGCCCCATTCTTCTTCATATCATCCAGCTTCTCAAATTATTTGCTCAGCATACAGATTGAATAAGTATGGTGAAAGGATACAACCCTGATGCACACCCTTCCTGACTTTAAACCACACAGTATCCCCTTGTTCTGTTTGAACAACTGCCTCTTAATCTATGTACAGTTTCCTCATGAGCACAATTAAGTGTTCTGGAATTCCCTTTCTTCGCAATGTTATCCATAATTTGTTATGATCCACACAGTCAAATGTCTTTGCGTAGTCAATAAAACACAGGTAAACCTCTTTCTGGTATTCTCTGCTTTCAGCCAGGATCCATCTGACATCAGAATTGATATCCCTTCTTCCACGTCCTCTTCTGAATCCAGCTTGAATTTCTAGCAGCTCCCTTTCAATATACTGCTACAGCCGCTTTTGAATGATCTTCGGCAAAATTCTACTTGTGTGTGATATTAATGATATTGTTCAATAATTTCCATATTCAGTTGGATCACCTTTCTTGAGAATAGGCATAAACATGGATCTCTTCCAGTCAGTTAGCCAGGTAGCTGCCTAGGTGTGGGTGTTTTAATCATATTATATTGGATGAGGCAAGGTAAATCCAGATACAGTTCAAGAGAGAGTGAAAGCAGGACTTGGAACTGGTTCTTTCCGGGTTGAAACCCTGCTAAGAATTTGCATTCCTAATAAGTTCCCGGGAAGTTATACATAAGAATCACCAGGGGATCTTGTTAAAATGTAGGTTCTGATATTTGGTATATCTGGGATGGAAATGCAAATTCTCCATAATGGTGAGATGGGCAGGGTCAGGAGGCAGCCAAGCTGTGGGGGAGTGAGGAGGTATAAGGTGTGAGGTGTAAGGTGTCAGGAGGAACAAACTGGTTTGAAGCCCTGCGTGTAAGTTCAAAAGATTTAGTTACACTCACTGGTCCTTGGGGAGAACACAGCATACAAGGATTCAGGGCCCAACGGGTGGTTGCACTCTGGGCAGGGTGACAACAAGCTGCATTTGTGGAAGACAGCTTATGTATGCAAGCAGGCAGGGTTGGCTACGTTTCCTGGGCTTCCTAGGTTTGGGTATTTTGATAATTCTGTAGGCTTCTGGGCATAGGGGCTGCCCCTAGGCATTGGGTACCCGCCCTGGATGATTACGATGGGTGCATAGTGGCCCGGGAGTGTGAGGATGGTTGGAGAGAGGGCTTAATCAGCTGCTCAGGAAGGGGAAGGGACCAGCCTCCAGCCAGGGCCTCAAAACAGGGTCAAGACAGCAGTTAAGGGGAAAAAAATTCCTATATTACAACTGACCCCTTGATGTCTTGACATCAGTTTTGAACTTGAGTATTTGGGTATTTGAGTGGCCTGAATGGTGAAGGAAACTCCCAGGGAGCAGGGATACATTGCCCTGTATAGTATAGAAAACACTTTTTCATTGTAGTAAAAAGGAGGAAAGCAAGTAGAAGTCTTTGTAGGCTGGCCATATTTAATTTTCTCTTCATATGGCATTATCCAAGAAAAGAGATCTGATGTTTCCTTGGCCTCTATCAACATCTTGGTGGAGTGTGGAGTGTGTTAAGGTACAAGTTATACTTTTCATGACACTAATATCTTGGTCAATTTCTTGTGTTGAGGTGGCAGGTCCAGCTTTACATTTTTAGATGGTGTGAACCAATAGTTCAGTAAGGTATACAGAAAGGTTAGCGGGATTTGTTTGCAACCAAGGGGAAAAGGTGGTTGTGTGGTTGTTGTTGGAGATGCAGGGAAGGAAGTCTAGGTGGAAAGCTGGAGGGGGAGCAGGAGAAGGCACGGACAGGGCCTAAGTACGGAAAATAATGCCTAGAGCAATTAGTGTTAAATTGCTGAATGATCTCTCACAGCTGGCGATGGGAACTGTTATGGCTGATAGAAGCTGCTAATTGGTGCCCCACTTCAGACAGCAAGCAGGGCACGCACAGGATGCTGAGGGCATGGCGCCCTACCTGCCCCCCTCCCCCCCCCCCCGCCTCATTAGGCCTCTGGGCACCGGAAGTGGGAGGTCCTTTCTCCAGGGGACCAGGCACTCGCCAAGCTGAGGCTGTTGCCTTCTGGGTAAAGCAATAATTTCCTTTAGTTGTTCGAATGGCGCAGCTAGTAGTAACCTCTACAAGATGTCCTTTTAGACGTGAGAATGTAGGAGTGTACATTTTAGCAAAGAAGTAAGCTAGGATCTTGGCTAAGCAAACAGCAAGTTCAAGAAACACCACAGAAGCTATAACAGCAAAGGAAAGAAAACAATGAATGCCCAGTTCGTCAGTGACTTAGGTGAGGCAGTCCATGGGCATCGCTGGGTCAGCAGTCTCAGGGTCTGGGGCAAAGTCATGTCCAGAGCAGGGGTGATGTTGTCTGGGGCCACGTCATTCCCAGTGGTGAGCTCTTGGGCCAGGCAACATCATCTGAGGTGTGAGGCTCGGGTATCCTTCCCAGGTGGATACCACTCGGGTTGATGTGGGTTATGCGTTGTGTGTATGTGTGTATCCGTGGTACTGTGAATAAATCTGAGCCATCTGTTGATTTGAAGACAACTTTCAGCCTGGGCATTTGACCTGCAAGTATCTTTTAAATCAAGGGGCTTTGTGGGTACATAGCTAGCAAAAATGTCGTTAACATCCATGATACTGCTTTGATGGGACCAAAGTGTCAGAACTGGTGTAATTAGAAGGCCTTTGGTTTTTCATCATTAAAAACGGTGCTAGCTGTAGTTATTTTATTTTGTAGATGCTCTTCATAGGTGTAAAAATGGCATGGGTGTGGTGTCTGACCTCCTGTCACTTCACAAGGGGAAAGGACAACCACCATCCACAGCCCAAGGCTGACTCCTATGAGGCGGAAGTCAGACATGCCTCTTTCTCCACTGTCTTTACCAATTCTGACACCAACCATCCTTCCCACGGCACTCTCTACTTGTCTGCTGGGTTCGATAATTCATTGCAGTGGCCACACTGAACTCACAGACAATACTCACAATTATAGGGTTTCTTAGGGAAGTAACAGGTTACCATTCAGGTTCAGGATTTCTCAGGATACAGTTCTTTCATCAGGCCAGCCTCTTCCCAGCTGTGCTCACAGGCATACCTCTCCCTCGCCCTCTGCCTCTGCCCAAAGACCCTCAGCTTTTTTGATCCATGGGCCAGGAAGCCCACTGCTTGATCTCTCCTGCCACTGCTTCTCTGCCACCACTTCTCTCAGTCTTCAAGGTTACAGCTTACTCTCTGTCTCCTGGGTCCCAGGAGCTTCTCAACACAGGGATCCTGGGTCCAAAGGACGTGCTCTCCTCTCCTGACTGTTCTTCCTTGGTGGTGGTGGGATCCTCTCTCTCCCACCTCTGGGGTGGCTCATTTCAAGCCCAGCAGGATGGCAAAACTGACCAGTCCCTTTGGTGGGCCACAATTACCCTATCTGCACAGTCCCACCCAATCACTTGGGTGGGAGTTACAAGACCATGGCGAGAAAGGCCATACAAAAGTGATCCATCACACCGCAATAGACTTCAGGAAATTTCCTTCACTTCCTAGTTTGCGAACAGTTTATTCATAAATGGATGTTGAATTTCGTCAAATGCCTTTCGTGCATCAATTGATATAATTATATAGTTTTTTTCTTCTTTTTGAAGTCTGTTAATGTGATGGATTACATTGATTTTTCAAATATTGAACAAGGCTTGCATTTCAGGATAAACTCCACTTGATCATGGTGTGTAATTGTTTTTATATATTATTGGATTCTATTTTCTATTTTGGTGAGGAATTTTGTGCCTATACTCATGAAGGAATATTGGATATTCTCTTTTTCTGATGTTTGTATCAGGGTAATGCTGGCTTCATAAAATGAATTAGGAAGTGTTCCCTCTTCTATTCTTCTAGGAAAGATTATGCAGAATTGGTGTATTTGTTCTTTAAATATTTAGTAGGATTCTCCAGAGAAGCCATCTAGGCTTGGAGATTTCTTTTCAGGAGGTTTTAAACTATGAATCTAGTGTTTTTATTAGACTTGGCGTTATTATTTCTTCTTAGGTGAATTTGGTTGTTTGTGGCTTTCAAGGAATAGGCCCATTTTAGTTTTCTTGTCAATTATACATGCATTGAATAGTTCATGGTGTTCCCTTATTATTCTGTAAGTGTCTTTGAGGTTTATAGTGTTATCCTCTCTCTAATTACTGATATTTATAATTTGTGTTCAACTTTTCTTTCTTTTTTTTCGGGGGGGGTAGTAATCTGGCTAGAAGTTTATCAATTTTATTGATCTTTTTAAGGGCCAGCTTTTGGTTCCATCAAGTTTCTCTACTGTTTTTCTGTTCTCAATATTGCTGATTTCTGGTCTTTATTTTCTTTGTTAACTCTTGCTTCTGGGGTTATTTTGCTCTAATTTTTCTAGTTTCTTAAGGTTCACATTCAGATTACTGATTTGAGACCTTTCATCTTTTCTTACGTAAGCATTTATTGCTCTAAATTTCCCTTCAAGTATTACTCTAGCTACACCCCACAGATTCTGACATGGTGTGCTTTTATCTTCATTCAGTTCAAAATATTTCTAATTTTCCTCGAGACCTCCTCTCTGGCACATGGATTGTTTACAAATATATTCTTTAATTTCCAAATGTTTGGGCAATTTCCAGTTATCTTTCTGTTATTGATTTCTAGTTATATGCAATTGTTGTCACAGAACATATTTTGTATGATATCAATTCTTTTAAATGTATGGAGGTTTGTTTTATGATCTGAAATATGATCTGTCTTGGTGAATGTCCCACGTGAACTTGAGAAGAATGTGTATCCTGTTGTGGGTTTGTTTTTCCTTCTCCTTGCTGCCGAGTCAATTTCAGCTCATGGGGAACCCATGTGTTACAGAGTAGAACTGCTCCGCAGGGTTTTCTTAGCTGTAATCTTTATGGAAGCAGATTGCCTGGCCTTTTGTCTGTGGTGTCACTGGGTGGGTTTGAACAGCCAACCTTAGGTGAGTTGTTGTTGTTAATTTCTGTTGAGTTGATTTTGACTCATGATGACCCCACGTGTGTAGAGTAGAGTGGCTCCATAGGATTTTCAAGGCTGTGGCCTTTCAGAAGCAGATTGCCAAGCCTGTCTTCTGAGGTGCCTCTGGGAGGGTTCAAACTGCCAACCTTTCGGCTAATATCCAGCGCCTACCCATCTGCACCACTCAGGGACCTTGTTGTGGATGTAGTGTTCTATAAATGTCAATTAGATCAAATTGGTTGTTGGTGTTTGTTCTTGGCTATCCTTGATGTTTTCCTGTCACTTGTTCTATTGATTACTGAGAAAGGAGTATGGAAGTTTCCAGTCACAATTTCAATTTTGTTCATTCCTCCTTTTCAACGTTATCATTTTTTTCTTCATGTATTCTCAAATGCTTTTGTTGTTGCATACACATTTGGGATTATTATTTGATTTCTTTAGGATTATTATATGTTTTTAATGAACTGATTCACTTATACGTTGCTGTTGTTGTGTGCCATCAAGCCAATTCCAACTCCTAGCGACCCTACAGGACAGAGTAGAACTTCCCACTGGGGTTTCCAAGCCTGTAATCTTTACAGAAACAGACTACCACATCTTTCTCCCACAGAGGAGCTGGTGAGTTCAAATGGCCGACCTTTCAATTAGCAGCTGAGAACTTAACCATTGCCCCACCAGGGCTCCTTTATTATTATATAATGCCCCCTTTTATCTCCAATAATTTTCCTTGCTTCAAAGTATACTTTGATATGAGTATAGCCACTTCACCGTTCTTTTCATCAGTGTATTCATGGTATATATTTTTCCATCCTTTTAATTTTATCCTACTGTCTTAGTTTTCTAGTGCCACTATAACAGAAACACCACAAGTGTATGGCTTTAACAAAGAGAAATTTACTCTCTCACAGTCTAGGAGGCTAGAATTCTGAATTCAGGGTGCCAGCTCCAGGGGAAGTCTTTCTCTTTCTGTCGGCTCTGGGGGAGGTCCTTGTCATCAGTCTTCCCCAGTTGAGGAGCTTCTCAGTGCAGGGACTCCGGGTCAAAAGAATGTGCTATTCTCCTGGCTTTCGTTTCTTGGTAGTATGAGGTCCCCATGTCTCTCCGCTCGATTCTCTCTTTAATATCTCAAAAAAGATTGACTTAAGACAAAACCTAACCTTGTAGATTGAGTCCTGCCTCATTAATATTAATTGTCTCTAATCCTACCTCATTAACATCATAGAGGTAGGATTTACAACACATAGGAAACTCACATCAGATGACAAAAAAATCATATCAGTAATCACACAATACTAGGAATCATGGCATAGCCAAGTTGACATGTATTTTGGGGGGACACAATTCAATCTATGATACCTACCTACATCATTATATTTAAGTGTGTGTTTCTTATTAACAGCATATAGCTGGGTCTCATTGGTTTATCCATTATGGAAATCTCTGTCTTTTAATGGGTGTTTTTAGTCCATTCACATTTAATGCAATCATTGATACATTTCAATTTAGGTATATCTGTTTATTATTTGCTTTTTGTTTATTCTCTCTGTTTTTGGTTTCTCTTTTTCTCCTCTCCTGCCTTCTTTCAGGATCATTTGAATATGTTTTAGTATTTCAATTGAATTAATTAATTTATTTATTTTTACTATATCTTTTTGTAGAGAGAAGACCTGGTTGTGCAGTGGTTAAAGCACTCGGCTGCTAAACCACCAGCCACTTCGTCAGAGAAAGATGTGGCAGTCTGCTTCTGTATAGATTTACAGCCTTAGAAACCTTATAGAGCAATTCTACTCTGTCCTATAGGGTCACTATGAGTTGGAATCATAGATGACAACCATTTTGTAGAGTGCCTGCTTTAGGAATTACAATGTATGTACTTAACTTTTTGCAGTGTTTCACAGACTTAATATTTTACCACTTCAAGTAGATTGTAGAATACTGACCACCATTTTCTCCTTTTTCTCTCCCCTTTTATGTTGTAGTTATCATATGTGTTACATCTATTTACATTCAAAACTCCCACTAGAACATTTAATTATTTTTGCTTTCAACTTTCCTGCACATTTTGAAGAATTTGATAGGATAAAAAGTCACTTACATTTACTCAGATCTTTGTCAGTTCTGTTGTTCTTCCTTCATTCCGATAATTCAAAGATTCATTCTGGTATCATTTCCTTTCCATCTGAAGAATTTTCTTTAGTATCTCTTTTAGAGAAGGTCTGCTAACAACAGAGTCTCTTAGTTTTCGTTATGATAACATCTTTAGTTCACCTTCATTCCTCAAGGATATTTCTGCTGGGTATAGAATGCATATTCCTGTCATCTTATTTTGAATTTTCTATTTGTTTCTCCTCTTTCCCTCTTTCTTGACTTCTATTGACTAACCAAATTTTCACTGTTTCTTTTCTTCTTCTGTATTTTTAAATTTTGTGCTTTTTTAAAGTTATCTGTTTCATTTCTAGACTTTTAACAAATATCTTAAATTTTTAATACATACAATTTACTTAATATTTTCCTAATCAAGTCTAAAGTGAATTACAGACATCTCTCGGTACTATAATTTCTCAGGCAGTGAAGGTTCTTGAACTGTCTTAATTTTGCTCTCCCTCTAAAAAGGTAATCTTGCTGAAAAGAGAATTCCAGTTTCACAATTATTTACCCTCAGTAAATAGCTAAAACTTTCCACAAGTGGTATGAAGGAAGTCTGACATCCTTGCTGAATGCAAGCTTGGAGTTCCAGCCACCTGCAGCAAGGATTCTCTGAGGAAACTCTGAGCCTGTGGACAGACACTCTTAGGCACATATTTCCCAGCACATGTGGCTCTCGGCTCCTGTCTTCACCAGTGAGGGCAGCTCTGGCCCTTTGCCTGACCCTGCTCTATTTGTCTCCAATCATAGAGCAGCACTGACAGCCCAGATGGAGGCTGGATACTGGTCCTGGACTCCCAGGGGCTTGTGGTTTCAGCCCCACCCACTGCTCTGGGTTCCCTTTCTACTACTTGGTGTTTCATTTCTTGACTGGGGTGGGACACCTGAGAACACTTGCACACCCATATATAAACCTGTAGGGATGATATGCTTTCTTATCTACCCCTGTGGCTGATGCTTACAGGACCACCTTGACTTGCCAGCATGAAATCGGCAAATTTATTCCCCAACAAAATCCTGGCTGGGCTGTGGATGGACACTGCCTCTCAGTTCCCTCAGATGCCCCAAATGTCCCCGTTCCTCTAAGACTGGAGCAGTGCTGAGGAGTCTCTTCCAGGATCTGGGTCATCAAGGGTTCCTGGGGCATCTCAGATCACTTCTGGGATCCTATAGTGGGCAGATACCCTGCATGACCTGGGAGAAGGGCACCATGGAGGCTTGAACCTGCCTGAACGGGCACTGGCCCTCCCCCTTCCCATCCCCAGGAGGGAGGGTTCTGCTCAATAGCACCTTCCTATAAGGGGTAATTACTGGATCAAGCTGACACCTGCGCTGCCGTCACCCAGGGGTTACTGAGAGTGCATGGGGAAGACACACCTTGGGCCAGAGAGGCACAAAGATGCCGTTGTGAGGTCCTCAGCATCAACCTGCGGCCCTTGGCTTCCTGCTGGGGTTAGCCTTGGGTCTCAGGACAAACACCCCAAGCCCAGGAGCTCCACCTGTCACAGGAAAGAGAAGAGGAACTCCTTACTCGGAGGGCAGCAGGGATCTGGGTGCCCAGATGAGCTTGTCCTTCAAGTCTGGCCTTTTGTGTCTTTGCACCTCACATTGCCTATTTGTGAAATGGAGACAGTGGGAAGTCCCTCAGGAGGGCTGTGGGGTCAAACAGGACCAGGAGGAGAAAATGCAGTGGAGAACCGGGGTCACTAGCCAAGTGACCTCTTGAGTTGAACCACAGTAGGCTGGTGAGAGCGCTAGGTGGGGGCCTGCACCCCTATATCTTATTTCAGGAAGGAAGGGGGGAAGCTAAGATATACCGAGGCCTGTAGGGGGCACTGGCGGTCCAGTGGTAGAATTCTCACCTTCCATGCGGGAGACCCTGGTTCAATTCTCAGCCAATGCACCTCATGAGCAACCACCTCCCATTTGTCAGTGGAGGCTTGAGTGTTGCTAGGATGCTGAACAAGTGTCGACAGAGCTGCCAGGCTGAGATAGACTGGGAAGAAAGGCCTGGCGATCTACATAAAAAATCAGTCAATGAAAACCCTCTGGAGCACAACGGTCCCATCTGCAATCAATCATGGGAATGACGCCAGACCGGGCAGTGTTTGGCTTTGTTGTGCATGGGGTCACCATGAGTTGGGGCCTGACGTGCTGGCAGCTAACGATGACAACAACGTGGCCAGACTCTTGGGAGCACGGGGACATTAGCTCAATGCATCCTATGACAATCCAGGTGGCTGGAATTATGAGCCGCTTGCTAGCGACGACGGCCTGAGACTAGAGAGGCCCAATACCTGCGTGGGCTGACTCACTCGTAATGTGAACAGGCTCCTCCCAGAGGGCTGGCGTCCCATGCCCTGGATGTCCAGTGGTGGACAAACTGACCAAGTCCCTACCCTCGGCAGCTTGAATTCTAACAGGAAGATGGCAATAAACAAGCATGCAGAGACTTGAAAGAGGCAGCTCCAGAAATGAAGGGGAGTTCTTTAGAAGACAAAGCAGCCAGTGTGACCTGCCTCTGGGGAGGACTCTTGAGGCAGCGATACTTCAGCTGAGCCCCAAATCACAAAGCAGGCCCCTGGTAGGACATTCAGAGTCCCTGGGTGATGCAATGATTAACATGCTTGCTGCTAACTGAAAGGTTGGAAGTAGGCGTCCACCCAGAGGGACCTCAGAAGAAAGGCCTGGCAATCTACTTCCAAAAAATCAGCCATTGAAAACCCTACAGAGCACCGTTCTGCTCTGACACACAGGGGGTTGCCGTGAGTTGGAATTGACTTGGCAGTAACTGGTACACTGGTGGAGGTATAGGACGCTCAGGGTGGAGTGCCCCTGGCCCAGGAACGGCCAGTGCCGGCACCCCAAGACTGGCAAGGCTTGTGCTGGATCAGGCCCTGGCAGGATTTAGCTGCCTGGAAAGCTTCCTTCTCTTCAAACCCCAAGCCCTTTCTCCATCAGCTTGTGGCTAAGACCTCCATTTCCCTAATGATCCTACAGGACAGCCGAGCAAGGGGGAGCCCAGGGGAGGAGGAGCTGGGAGGGTGAGGAATGAAGCGGCTTGCTGCCCGTCTGTGTCTCCATGTGCAGAAAAGCTTCCTTTTCCTGCCCAGTGAACGGTCTCACTCCAGAACAGACCTGCTGGGCACTGGAAGCCTTGGGTGGGAGCATGCCAAGGAAACAGGGCCTTGCTCATTCCTTGTGGGTTTAATAAGCTCTTGTTCACAATGATGACCTTCTACCTGCAAGCTGACCGTGGAGCGTGGGGGAGGGAGGTGGTCTGCTGTCTTTGCCAAGTTCCCCGGAAGACCTGACCCGGGGTATAAAGGGCAGCTCTGTGGAGCCAGCACAGCCACCCCAGCCTCAGCCAGTGACCTTGGCCGTGAGCGCGGACCCCGACGATGCAGATGCGGCTCCTGACCATCATGTTCGGCCTGATGGCCGCCCTGCAGGCCCAGGACCTGTCCTTCCCCTCGGAGGACGTGAGCACAGACAGGGCAGGGGCTGGACATGGGACGTGGGGCGGAGTGGCTGAGACCGCTCCCTGTTAGGAGACCAGCATTTTGTGGTTAGGACAAGATCTGCTTTAGGGGATGGCCAGAGAGAGCAGAAAATCCAGAGCCAAAGGGGCCTCCAACTTGGGTTGTCAGGACCCTTGGGCATGGGGGTGGGGTGTGGGCTGAGAGGATACTCTAGAAGGTGGAGGGGATCTTGTGCCCTGAGAAGGAGCAGAGGTCCATTGAGTGAGCCTCAGATGTGCCTGAGGGTGCTGGGGGTGTCTGGGGGGGGGATCGCGGTGGGTTTGCGGGCGGGGAGAAAGGGGCAGCAGCGACTGCAAAGAGTGGTACTATCTCCCAGATTTCGGGGAAGTGGTACATGCAGGCCATGGTAGCAAACAAGGAGATTGAGGAGGAGAAGCTCCAGAAGGTGTCCCCCATCAGGCTGTCAGTACTGAGCGGTGGGAAGTGGAGACCTCCTTCATGTACATGTGAGTGTCCGCCCAGCGCTGGCCCCTCTCCCAGTCTGATGCCTCCCTGCCCCTCGGCAGCCCAGCAGTGGGGGGTGGCCCACTGGTACTCCTCATGCCAGCTCGTTTGTGCGTGCAAAACTCAGCACCCCCTAACTCTGGAAGAGAGGGAGACTCAAGAGCTGGGCTGAAGATGGGAGGAGCTAGAAGGACCCACGCGTAGGAATCCACTCAACAGCAACGGGTTTGGTTTTTTTTGGAAGGACCCCAGTCCATGGTCAGGGTGGGGAGGGCTTGGGCATCTCCAGACCATAAACGGTTGTCAGGACCTGCCTGAGCTCCCGGCATCTGTGTCCCAGGTTGAACGGTCAGTGCCACCAAATAGATGTCATCCTGGAGAAAACAGACATGCCCGGCAAATACAGAGCCTGTGAGTGGGGCTGCGGGAGAGTGCGGGCAGAGGCACCCCGAACGGGAGCTTTGGGTTGTGGTCACGTGGCCAGCAGGGGGCAGTCACAGTACTTGGAGTGTTGGAGCCCCAACGCTGGGGTTCAGGCTGGACTGGTGCACCTGGGGCCAGGTGACGGGACACCTGCAAGACACAGTGGTCAGAGGGTGACATGCCAAGGGGGCCTCACACACTGCCCCCCATATGATGACCCTAAGTCTCGTTTTCTCTTTGGACTCTGCAGTCAGGGGCAGGTCTCACCTGTACATACAGGCCATACCTGTGAAGGACCACAGCATCTTCTACTGCTAAAGGAGACTTCCGAGAGGAAAGCTTCAGAACAGCGAAGCTCATGGGTGAGTCAGCCATCCCTCAGCCCCACCCTGGCGTCCTTTCGGGCTAAGCTCTCCCCTCTGGAGTCATCCCCACCCTCATGCTGGGAGGTGGCCCCCTTCTGCTCACTGGAGGCCTGGAGGATTCACAGTGACACCTAAATCTGACCCCAAAACCCAGGTCTCCCCCTCTTCTTGCCTGCCGGCAGGAACTTGGACACGACGCTGAAGCCCTGGAAGAATTTAAGAAGTTCATGCATGGCAAAGGATTCTCGAAGAAGCTCTTCACCCAACCTTGCAGATCGGTAAAGGGGTTTCCACCGTGTTTCCAGGTTCCCACATCCTCAGGGAGGAAGTGTTGTCGGCCATTAGTAGTATTAGCTCCCACGTGCCATGGGGCGGGCTGAGGCTGGTCAAGGGCGGCTCTGACCTGGGGGCAGCGATGGTGTCGGCCCTGCCCTGTCCAGGGTCTCTTTGTCGCCACAGAGAGCTGCACTCCCCACAGTGAGTAAGGTGGGTGACCTTGAAGCCAAGGAGAGTGGTGGACTCAGTGGGACTCCAGAGCTACCTGGAGGCCTACGGTGCAGACAGGGGGACCCTTCTCTGCTCGGAAGGCGCCTCTCAGTCCTCCTTCAGATTCCCGTCCCTGGACACTTAGGGGGCGTCTCCCCGACGCCCAGGAGTGCCCTCCCTGCCCCGTAAACCTACAGGACGCCCCTCTCCCAAGTCCGCATCACCCAGGAGCTGGGCGGCCTCTAGCCCATGCGCGACCCCCTCGGCCGAGGTCGGTATTGCAGCCTTAGCGGAGTGGGAGGACGAAACCGCAGCCAAGACTCCGCAAGGGCGCCCACCACCCGGCAAGGGCGCCCATGTGCACAGAGAGCTCTGGTTGTGGGAGACGCAGGGAGGTCCCCTCTGTCTTCCTGTGCCCCAAATCTTGACAGCCCCACTCTGCAGCTGCCCTGTCCTCCATCCACATCGTGGCCTGCTGACCCCTTCTCCTCCTCCGTTCTAGGTTAGGGACCTTGCACCCCCACGGCAACACCGGGCAGCACCTCGGGATCCTCTGTCCCATCCGACACAGAGGGAGTCCCAGCTGCCGGGCCTGAACCAGCCCCCTCACCTGTCCCCTGCCTTCCCCCACACCTGTTCACCCCCCCATACACACCTACCCCTCTCTCCTCCCACCCCCTCTCCCAATCCCTCATAATAAAGAGCTCAGCAGCCGCCCGACTCCGCCTGTCTGTTGCGGTCCCTCAGTGTGCGCAGGCTGGGTGCCCCCCTTGGACAGCTGTCCGGAATGGGGTGGGGGCAGGAGAAGCTGGGGCAGAGGACAGAGACAGACGTTTCATCTATAGGACTGTGGGGAGGGCGGGGGCAGGGCTGCCTGCTCGTCGGAGGGTCCTGCCTGGACGTCCCTGCGACCCGGGAACCCAGAGTCCGGGTGCAGGGTTTGGTCTGGTGCAGGGCCCTGACCAATGGCTGGGACGTGGACATGGACTCAGACAAAGGCTGGTGGACCCGGGAAGGGGGGTGAAGGGGAACCGAGGCCTACCGTTGGAAGGTTGGCAGGGGCAGATCCGCCGGCCGCCCTGGCACACTCAACACTCTGGCACCACTTTTCCCAAAATACATCTACAAATTCTTCGCCTACCCAGCCACATGCCAACAGAACATTTAGGGAAACTGAGATCTGATTCTAAACTTCACATAGAAACAGCTGTGTACACAAGAATCAAATAATTTTTGGAAAATATAAAAGGCGGGGTCCTTCCCAACAGCCCTTCTCCCCGCTGAGCGGGGGGGGGGTCTCTCCTGACAGAGTTCATAGGATGCCCTCCCCCGCCTTACATGCTGTAGCTCCATCCACAATGGGGGCGGGTCCTCCAGGGTCTCACAAAACCATATCTTGGGGACCCTCAGAAGGGCGAGGCCAGGTGGTCAAACCACAGGCCCTATCCTGCAGCTTGTCCTGCGGCTGTGGCCCTCATCATCCCCAGCCCCCACCGCCTTCCTCCCTGCCCACTCACCTGCTCAGGTTGGCAGCTGGTCCACTCCATGGCCGTGCCCAGGGAGTCCCCGTCTGCACACACCCACAGGCTTCCCTCTACATGTCTGTTTAAAAAGTCGTTTGTAGAGGTCATGGGTAGCCTGGAATCATGTTGGTGTCCTCCAAAAAGGGTTTTGGTTTGATTCTGCCAAGCCCTTATCAACATCTGTACCCCAACTTAGCTGACAGAGGTGAGCCAGGGCCCAGATCTGACTCTGCAGGCTCACCTTTCTGTCCACCCTCACTTCTGGGGTCAGCTTTGAGGGGGTCCCAATCCAAAGGGGGATGGACCAGGATGCCTTGGCCTTCGATACAGACTTTTCCCGATCTGTGGCAGGGAGGAACCCCCGCACCCCCACCCCCGCAGCCTCAGCTCTGCCCACAGCGGCCGGATCCCAGTGAGAGCTGGGCAGGGGCCAACTGAACCAGTCCACAGTGGGCTCCTGGGGGGCGTGGGGTGATGGGAGAAGAGTGGGCGGACTCGGGAGGGGCAGGTCTACGAGACAGGAGGACTGTGAGCTTGGAGGGCCTCTCCTGGTGTGGACCGTGAGAAGTCTGCACCCTCGGGAACAGCTGGAACGACTTCAGGGGTGTGCTGGGAGGCATGTAATGGTGGATGTGATACCACCTCTCAGCCCAAATCCTGCCCATCACCAGTTCTCCAGGCTCCTCCTTCTTGGGGGGCAGCTTTATTCACCCCCTTCCCCCAACACAGACACACAGACAGATACACAGACATACACATACAGACATACAGACACACCAAAAAAAAACCACTGCCGTCGAGTCTATTCCAACTCATAGCCCCCCTATAGGACAGAGTAGAACTGTCCCATAGGGTTTCCAAGGCTTTAAATCTTTACAGAAGCAAACTGCCACATCTTTCTCCCTCGGAGCGGCTGGTATGTTCAAACCGCTGACATTTTGGTTAGTAGCCGAGCGCTTTAACCACTGCGCCACCAGGGCTCCTTACACAGATAGACAGAGATGCACAAATACACACACAGACACGTGTACAGACACGTGTACAGACACACAAACACACAGATGCGGGTCCCTCATGCCAGACGCAGAGCTCCTAGTGTCGGGCTGGACTGTGACCATCGTTCAAAAGTCTGTTGAAGACCCAGAAGTGACCACCCCTCCCTCTGACCAGGGGTAGACAAGGGTCCTTCTTGCAGGACTGACCCTCCAGGGCCTCGTCTGTGCCACGAGCCCTGCTCTGACCCAGCTTCCCTCCCAGGTTACGAACGGACACCTTCCTGAATAAGTCGAAAGAGTGCTTCTCTAACTATCACTTTTAACAGACCTGCTGTGTTTTCCTAACTCATTGCAGACTGATACAGCTTGTTAAATGGCTGCCGTAATTTACTGTAATAGTGTGATTATTAAAACAACACAAATTTCTTATCTCACCGTCTGGAAGTCAGTCTGAAATGAGCCACATGGGGCTGAAGTCAAGGAGCCCTGGTGGCGCAGTGGTTAAAACACTTGGCTGCTAATCAAAGGTGGGTGGTTTGAACTCACCAGCGGCTCCAAGGGAGAAAGCTGTGGAGTCTGCTTCTGTAAAGATTGCTGCCTTGGAAACCCTATGGGGCAGTTCTCTTCTGTCCTAGAGGGTCGCTATGAGTTGGACTCGACTCAGTGGTGGTGGGTTTGGTTTTTCAGTGGGGCCAAAGTCAAGGTGTCACAGTGCTGCTTCCTCCTGGCCGCTCCAGGGGAGAAGCTGTTTCCTTGCCTTTTCTGCCCACATTCCTTGACTTGTGGCCCCTCCTCCATCTCCAAAGCCCGCCACGTCTGTCCTCCTTACATCACATCCGTGGCTCTGCTTCGGCGTGTCTTCTCTGACTCTCACGCTCTCCGCCCCCCTCTTCCCTGGACAAGAACCTCGGGATCACACTGGATCCACCTGGTAATCAAGGTCAGCTGAGTAGCAACCTGACGTTCACCTGCAGCTTCCCTCCTCTTGGCCACGTGACCTAACACATTCACAGATTCCAGGGCTTAGGACGTGGACATCCTTGGGGCGGGGAGGTGGGGGGCATTACTCTGCCTACTAACCAAAAAAACCAAATCCTTTTCCATCGAGTTGATTCTGACTCCTAGCAACCCTATAGGACAGGGTTTCCAAGGAGCAGCTGGTGGATTCAAACTGTTGACCTTTTAGTTAGCAGTTGAGCTCTTAACCAGTGCGTCACTAGGGCTCCACTCTGCCCCACATGCAATAAAATGAATTTCTAGAAAAGTGAAGTGGACAAAGACCACACAAAATAAGCCCATTTTTCTTTTGTCATGAGATTCAACAGACAAAATCCTTCTGTCAAATTGCTGCAGACGTTCTTAGCGCTGTCTGTCTCCATGCTGCTCTGGCTCTGGACTGGCCATGGGCAGCGTTGGAAACAGCAGGAGAACCAATCTCCTGAGATGGATGCCCCACCTCTGCAGCGGGCAGTGTATGCTCCAGGCAAACCACAGCACAGCAAGCATCCCTTCCTGCCTCCCACAGTGAAGGACAGGGCCTCACTGCTGGCTAAGAAGCTGTACAAGGGGCTGCGGGGACCTCCTGAGGAAGGAACTCCTGGGCTTTGTCATGACCACACAGGATGGACTCACCTCCAAGCAGAGGAGCAGCATGGCAGGCACTCAGTAGCATGAGGGTTCTAGAAGGTTCTGGGGGACTGGTGGATGTGGAATTATCCACCCTTTGGACCTTTGGATTAAGACCAACTGCCTAGGTCCTGGGAGTGTTACGAAGTCTCCCCCCACCACACACACATACATATGCACATACAGAGACATGCACGCACATATGTATGCACATACACAGACATGCACACACATATGTATGCACACACAGACATGCACACACATATGTATGCACACACAGAGACATGCACACACACAGACATGCACACACACAGGAGCCAGGGATGTTCTGTGCACTTGGGTGCAGGCATCTGAGAGCAGAGTGGAGGGTGAATGGGAGTGCAGAAACCAGAGACCAGTTCTTGTATTTCAATCCGTGGTCTCTCCCCAGTACCCATGGAGCCTGTGATGATTAAGGTTGTCTGTCAGCTTGGCTGGGCCATGATTCTCAGTGGTTTGGTAGTCATATGATGTGATCACCTCCATAATGGGGTATGCTGTGAGTATCCAATCAGTTGAAAGGGAGTTTCCTTGGGTGTATGGCCTGCATCAGATATTAAGTGGACATTCTGGCAAGGCTTGTGGGCTTTTTGCTCATGCTGGATCCTGCAGCTGGCTCCTGTTTGTCTGACCTCTGGTTCTTGGGACTTGAGCTAGCAGCTTGCCTGTGGTCTTTCAGGCTGATCTTGGGATTCATCTATCTTCACAGCCCGTGAGCAAGAGCTCTGCTCTGACCTGCCAATCTTGGGTTTGCCAGCCCCTGTGGCTATGTGAATCAGAAACCCTTATCCTGATCCATGGACTTGGGATGCTCCAGCCTCTACAGTCGAGTGAGCCATTTTATTGATATAAATCTCTCTATATACATATATTTATACCCTTTACTGGTTTTGCTTCTCTAGAGAACCCAGCCTAAGACAGAGCCTCAAGCCAGGGAAGGGGCAGCAGGTATACAGGGGAGGAGGTGGGCTTAGAGATCGTCTTAGGGGTTAAGATGGCACAGCTGTTTGGGCAGTGTCTTAGTCCTCTAGTGCTGCTATAACAGAAATACCACAAGCGGACAGTTTTAATGAAGAGAAGTTTATTTCCTCATAATCAATGTAGGCTAAAAGTCCAAATTCAAGTTGTCAGCTCCAGGGGAAGGCTTTCTCTCTCTCGGCCTTCTCATCAGTGTTCCCCCAGACTAGGAGCTTCTCTGCGCAGGGACCCCGGTCCAAAGGATGCGCTTTGATCCCGGCACTGCTTTCTTGATGGTATGAGGTCCCCCTGTCTCACTGCTCACTTCTGTCTTTTATATCTCAAGAGATTGCCTCAGGACACAATCCAGTCTTGCAGATCAGGTCCTGCCTTACTAACACAACTGCCACCCATCCTCCCTCATTAACATCATAGAGGCAGGTTTACAACATACAGGAAAATCACACGGTACCAGCAATCATGGCCTAGCCAAACTGATACACACATTTTTGGGGGGACATAATTCAATCCATGACAGGCAGCAAAGTGAAGGATGCAGAGTCAGTGAGGCCCCAAGGTTCTCCTGGTGTCATTGGCTGGAGCAGGAAAAGTGATGGTGAATTTTATATGTCACCTTGGCTAGGCTATGGTTCCCAGTTGGTTGACCAAACACTAGTCTAGTTGCTGTCATGGAGTAATTACATATGATTAAACCAGTTGGCCTTGGTAGAGCAGATTTTCTTCTATAATGTAATGTAAAGGAGCCCTGGTAGCGAAGTGTTAAACAGCTCAGCTGCTAACCAAAAGGTCTGCAGTTCAAACCCACCAGCCACTCCATGGGAGAAAGATGTGGCAGTCCTCTTCTGTAAAGATTACAGCCTTGGAAACCCTGTGGGGCAGTTGTACCCTGTCCTATAGAGTCCCTGCGAGTCAGAATCAACTCAGCGACAGTGGGTTTGTAAAGTAATGTAATGTAACATAATGTAGTGATGCAATGTAATGTAATGTAATCACTTTCCACAGTGGAATATGGTATAATGTGATCAATCAATCAGTTGAGGTCATACGAGTGCAGGGAGCATCATCAACTTAATCACTTCTGAATTATGAGACCAGAAAGGACACAGAGACACACACTGGGGGAAGATAGATATATATAAGGACCTGTCTACAAGAAAAAGCTCACCAAGGGATGCCAGCAGCCACCAGAAACCAGGAGACAGGCCTACAAAAGGAGTCGACACAGCTGAGACCCTGATTTGGACTTTCAGCCTCCTGAACTGTGAGACAATAAACTCTTGTTCTTTAAAGCCACACACGCGTGGAGTTTCTGTTATGGCCTCACCAAGGCACTAAGATGCAGGAGCCAGAGTCAGTCCAGGGGGGTGAAGGTCAGTCAGACGGCTTGGGGAGAGCAGGGCTGCAGTGGGCGCTGCTGGGGGTCTTCGTCCAGGTGCTAGAAAGGTGGGACGCTTGCTGGAGATCGGAGGTCTGGGACAGAGAGGAGATAGGACGGCCCCAGCTCCAAGTTGGGATGAGGCCTGGATGTGGAGCAGCTATGGGCGTCGGGGTGGGTAGAGGAGAGCTGAATGGAGCACAAGGATGCCATTGTTTCCATCTCTCCGTTTTGATAACATTCTCTGTTACAGATAAGGCTTCCTCTGGGGTGTCAATCCTGAGAGCAGTGAGGGCTAATTACACCTAATCAAGAACGTCCATTCACCAGGATTCAAAGAAAACTATTCAATTACCACCAACACAGCCAAATCGTGCAGCCTTTGTGAAGGGGAGGGAGAGCAGAGCCCCATCCCACGCCAGCCCAGAGCCAAGAATAAAGGGCATCTGAGTTCACTGCAGGGCAGCACTTGGAGCAAGAAGGATGCTGCTTCTCCTCCTGACTATGAGCCTGGGCCTGCTGTCTGCACTTCAGGCCAAGGAGCCCCAGCTGATTCCAGCCAGCCCTAAGGAGGTGAGGGACTTGGGAGGGTGGGGGACGGGAAGGTGTCTTTCCAAGGTCAGCACTTAGACTGGGTGAGCCTCATTGTCAGAGCCCCAGTGACCTGTTGTCCCAAGCAGTGTCTCCTCTCAGAGGAGGGCGCTGGGTGGTGCCTGGGCACATGCACCCCCCACGGGCAGAGTGGGGCTGGTCTTCCTTTGGAGCCCTCATCAGTGCCTCGATGGTGGCAGTCGATCAGGTGAGTATCATGTGTTCTTGAAGACCCCAGTGATGCAGCTCAGAGAGCCCCCAACCCTAACCAGTGTGTTCCCTGAGCTCAGTCATCTGGTAAGCAGAGGATGGATGGACGAAGGGATGAAGGGATGGATGAATGGATGGGTGGTGGTGGATGAATGGATGGGTGGGTGGACGGGTGGGTGGACGGATGGGTGGATGGATGGACAGATGGATGGACGGATGGTTGAATGGATGGATGGTGGATGGATGGGTGGGTGAGTGGAGGACGGATGGATGGAGCCCACAGGGCCAGGGATGATCAGGCACACATGGACACCTCCAAAGCAGTGGAGTCTAAGCTCGTGTGACCATCACCGAGTTCGTGCATAGTTACCACACCTCCTCCTCTGGCCTTTGCTAGCCTCCTCTCTGCTCTGGCTCCAGAGAATGTCAGCCTGACTGGGGCCGAGTACCTTCTCAGCTCTCTTCTCGGTGGGCTTATGACAGGGCTGTGACACCTGGGAATCAGGAGGCACACCCTGTGAGCCGCTCCCCAGGCTCTGCTCCATTCCCAAGGCAGGAGGAGGGCCAAGGCTGGGGCAGTTTGCCATATCGCTTTGTCCAGCCTATTTTGCCAGGGTGTATCACCAAACAAAGAAGACTTCCCTACCCCACCCTTCCCTCTGCCATCCGTTTCTACTTTTAACCACAAACCTCTCTTTCCCTAACTCATCCGACACCTTCACTGTCCATTTTCCTGGAGCCATGGCGGTCCGCTCAGACCTACGCCAGTCAGAGAGACCTCAGGCCAGCCCTCCCGTTCTTCCGGGTGGGTCGGCCTGCAGCGCATATCACGGACACCGTTTCTTCCAGCTTTTAGGGCTGTGGTACCTAAGGCGCCGGGCCGGGACCATGCCCTTCCCCAGGGAGAAGTGGTACCACCTGCTGCCACTCTTCAGCTTTGTGAGGAGCTACAACAGCATCCGCAACAAGCTGGAGTTCCGAATGCCCATCCGGTGAGTGCCCACGCCGCGGGACCCCTTCCCGGGCCCCTCTGCAATCCCGGCCAGTGGACACAGGCAGTAACGCTGCACTTCTGGAACTAGCCACCCGGCTCGTCCTGCCTTCCCACATGATGAACTTGCTGGTTTCCTCTCCAATGAGTGCTAACAGAGATGGTGGTGAGGGTAATGACAGCAGGGTGGGTCGTGCCATTTATGGAGATTAGCAATACTTTTCATATTGTTTCAGCAAGGATTCTGCAGAACTCAGTCATCTTGGGCCAGGGTCCTCTGTACCCCCATGGAACGATCGGGGTGGTGAGTGGGAGGCACTCCCCTGGGCTCAGCAGAGGCAGGCTGGGCCTCAGAGAGGACCATGACGGTGCTCTTGGCCAAGGGTCCAGCTCACCCCTGGGAGCCCGGCAAGGACAAGGAAGGGTGTGAGGGACCTTCCTTCACTGGAGGTGGCCCCCCGCTGGTCTGTCTTCCAGGAAGCCTAGTGGATGTAAGCTATTCAAGCTGCCCTTTGAGGAGTCAGATTGGCCAGGGACCTATGAAACCTGTAAGCGTCCACTGGCTCAGGCTGGGCTCCCCTCTGTGGTCCCCCAGGCCTCCAGGAGGCAGTGTTTCTGCAGGAATCTCTGGGATGCGAGACGCCAACTCTGAACGCAGGGGATTTTCCCATGTTACAGACTCAACTGCAGCCACCCCTGAGCAGCTCAGAGCTCACCCCCGTGGGAGGTAGGGCTTGCCCTCAGATGCTACGGGTGGTCCCAAAACACAGCTTCACATAGTTAAGACACTCCTTGTAGCCAAATTTCCAGAAGCCTGGGCAAACTCTTCCTGGGCAGTCTTCTGCCTGTCAGCCTTCCTCCACTGACCAGACCCTGGGTCCCAAGACAGACACCTGCCCCCCACCTCACCAGCCCCCCACTCTCAGGGGACACCTCACCCTGTGGGGTCGTCGGTCGCTGTCTTATTTTATTCATCAGGAGACCCAGTCACAGTCTGGGGTTCAGGTCTGCACTTGGAAGCTTCCTTCAGCATTTGGGAGAACTCATAAAATGAGAGCCAGAGTGGACGGCATCTGCCGCCACCAGCATCTGGACTTCGCGCTGCACCATATGCTTAGCATGCAGCAGCTAGCTGGGGCCTCACCTGGGGGGTCTCGGCCCATGGACTCACGGAAGCTCACTGGGGAGCTTTTTGCAATGTGCATTCTTGGTCCTGGCCTGGGAGAGTAGAGCCCGCAGGTCTGGGGTTGGGGGTTGTTGTTGTCGTTAGCTGCTATCAAGTCGGCCCCGACTCATGGCGACGCCGTGCACAACTGAACAAAATGCTGCCCAGTCCAGAACTGTCCCCCTGATCAGCTACAGATCAGACTGTTGTGCTCCACAGGGTTTTCATTAGCTGATTTTCAGAAGTAGATCACCAGGCCTTTCTTCCTGGTCCATCTGAGTCTGGAAGCTCCGCTGAAACCCGTTCAGCATCACAGGAACGCAAAAGGCTCCACTGACAGATGGGTGGTGGCTGCTCTTGAGGTGCATTGGCTGGAATCAAACCTAGGTCTCCCGCATGGAAGGCGAGAATTCTGCCATGGTGGGGTGTTGTTGTTAGGTGCCGTTGAGTCTATTTCGACTCATAGCGATCTCATCTGACAGAGCAGAACTGCCTCATAGGGTTTTCTTGGCTGTAATCTTTATGAAAGCAGATTGCCAGGCTTTTCTCCCTTGGGGCCACTTGTTGGATTCAAACTGCCAACCTTTCAGTTAGCAGTCAAGAGCAAAGTGCTCGCACCCTGCAGGGCTCCTTATCTGGTGGAGTGTAAACCAAAAAAACCACACCCATTGCCATCAAGTTGATTTCAACTCAGAGCGACCCTAAAGGACAGAGAACTGCCCCATAAGGCTTCCAAGGAGCAGCTGGTGGATTCAAACTGCCGACCTTTTGGTTAGCACTGAGCTCTTAACCACTGTGCCACAAGGGCTCTGGTGGGGTATATATATTAAAAAAAACAAAGTTGCCATCAAGTCAATTTCAACACATTTGACCCTATAGGACAGAGTAGAACTGCCCCATAGGGTTTCCAAGAGCACCTGGTGAATTTGAACTGCTGACCTTTTGGTTAGCAGCTGAGCTCTTAACCACTGTGCCAGCAGGGCTCTGGTTGGGTATAGGAAACTCATTTTTAAAAAGCCCATCAGGGGTCACTGTTTTGGTGGTCCTGGGGTACGTTCAGAGAAGCCCTGTCTTTGAACATATCTGACGTTTCATTTCTGCTTATTTTCAGTTGCTAAATAGCTAGATCCCAGCAGTGAGACTTTAGACTAGTTCTCGCTTGCTGCCTACAGGACCAGTAATGTCTCAAAGGGCAGTTCTCACCGGCTGCTTCAACTCTAACCCGCCTCGATGGTGCAGTCAGCTCCACCTGCGTGTTCACTGTTCCAGCCCCACCCTGCCCAATCTCACCTCAGCTACTGAGCCCGCACCCCGTTCTGGACCCCCGAGCTCCTTCCACTCATGGACCCCTTTCTGCCTTGGCTCTCTCCCCTCCTGAATAAGGCACTGTCTTCTTTCCCCACACACCTTGTTGAGTGCAACGGTGATCTAACCATGTCCCTTCCAGCGTGGAGACACCCCATTGAGATGTGGTTCACCACCGTGAAGGGCCATGGCTTCGCCTCCTTGAAGGATGTGATGAACAGGCAGGAGGTCCAGATGATGCTCTTTGGTGTGTGTAGGCGGGGCTCCCGCTCCCCCGCAGGGCGCCTCTGGCAGCAGCTCCACATGCTTCCTGCGCTTGTGTCCAGCACCCAGCCTTCCAAGCCGACAGAGCCCCCGGGTTTCGTGCACACGTGCGCCTGTGTGCATGTGCGTGATCGTATACACGTGTGTGTGTGCATGTGTGTGCATGTGTGTGATCATGTGCACGTGTGTGTGCATGTGTGTGATCATGTACACGTGTGTGTGTGCATGTGTGTGTGCATGTGTGTGTGCGCGCGTGTGTGTGTAAACTCACACTGTCTCTCTGCACCACCACCGTGAATCTACCACTCTCGGTTGCATCCTCACCCAGATCCTTAGACTCGTTTCCTCCTTCCCCCACCCCCTACCCATTCCTCTCCCACCTACAGATTTCCCACGTCTCCCCAGCACGACACCCCAATTCAGGCGCGCCCCTTCCAGCCACCGCTTCACATCTCCCAGCCTCTGGCTGTGGTCCCCTGCTTCCACTGGTCTCCATGGCTCCCTACCCTCAGCCGGTTTTCCCTTCCTTCCCCTATGCTGTCCTCTCTTCTGCACACACCCTGACCCCCCAACAGTCACCACGCCCTGCCCTTTCGACATCCGGTCCTCTTGCTCTTCAGTGGCTCCAGCCAAGTCATCCCCCACCTTAGGAAGCCCGCCTCCTGCCGCCTTGGGCCTCATCGCTGCCTGAGCAGAGCCCGGCTGGTCTCCAGGTGCCTCAGAACCGTCCAGACCTGACCAGGGGTCCCTGAGCAGCTCGCTTTTCCCCTACCTTCCTTCTCTCCTCACTGCCCCCAGTCCCTTCCCACCAAACAAACTCATTGCATGGACTTGTGATGCCCCCGTGGTGCTCGCGGGCTGCGTGGGGCAGGATTTGGGGTGATGGGCACTCTGCCGGCGGTGAGGGTCCAGAGTGCAGCCTCTGAGACCCAGACCCCCTCAGAAAAGGCTCCAAGGGTGGACCCTGGGGGAGCTGAGGGCCCCTGGGCGCCTCCCTTCCAGGATAAGCGGCTGGTGTGGGTGAGGCTCTTACTGGGGGACAGCCCCTGATGGGGGGGTGGATAGTCACTGTTCCCAGAGGTGGGGCACTGACAGGGCCGCCCCCCCACCACATGGGTCCCCCCGGTGTCATGGAGGGGCTTCATCATGGAGTGGCTGTAACAGGGCAGGACCAGCTTTGCAGGCCCAAGAAGACCCTCTGCAGGGATTCCACGTCAGCACAGCCCCGCCTCTCTGCTCTGGGGGGTTGCAGCCAAAGGTGACCCCTTTGGCCCAGTGGGTGTCAGTCCCTCAGGTGACCCCTCCCCCTCGGGTGGCCCCTTCCCCTTCAGGTAGCTCCACCCCTCAGTGGCTCCTCCCACTCAGGTAGCTCAGTCATTCAGGTGCCTCATGTCCCAAATAGGATTCTAAAGTTTTTTGTCCCTAAAGGCTTAGGACGGTCTCAACTCTTTGGCCCCCTTCTTGGGATTCCTGGTCTGGGAGCTCCATCCCTGGACATGCCCGGGGACAGCAGGCTCCAGTCCTCTCTCTGTGCCCAGAGGCCCCTGCAGGGGGCTCTCAGGTCCTTCTTCTACCCCTGACCTGGCCCCCCAGGCCCACCTCACTCGTCTCTCTGCAGGCCGCACCCTCGATGAGAACCCAGAGGCAGTGAAAATCTTCGAGCACTTTGTGGAGAACAAAGAGATGGTGACAACAGACATCATCAACCCTCCCCACCTTGGTAACAAGACGGGTTTTGTTTTTCCCTCCTTCCCTGTGGTCATGATTTCAGTCGGCCCCAGGGACCGATTTTTGCCATGTCTTTCTGGTGCCTGCTCTGCCCCCATCTCTGTCTGGTTCTGCAGACTTCTGTCAACTGGACGGTGACTCCTAGTGCGGGAGCTTCCGGAGACTCTCCCCCACGGAGGACTCAGACCCAGGAAGGCAGAGCCAGCACCTCAGGCCCTCCCTGCCCACTGCTGCCTCCAGCCAGAAATCAAAGACTCAAGAAAAACGCTCAACTGAGGCCTAGCTGTAGTTGTTCTGAAATTATCCCCAGAAGTTTAATTAATAAAATTAATTTCTGCTGTGAGGAGTGACAGCTTTGTCAGTCGGCTTCATTTCATCTGCCTGTCACGGGGCTGGCCACTCTCACGGCGGGAGGCGGGGTCTCCTTCCCGACCCTTGTCGGTGACTTTACCTGTAGACAAAACCCTCCCTGAGAGACTGGCGTGTTTCTATCCTTGGTGCCCTCATTGAACACGCTGACGTGTTTTCATAGCAAAATATTTGTAAAGAGTAATAACGACAGACACACAATGCCCATCTTAATACGCTGAGCATTGCCCGCGTCAAAGCCCCTGACTTCCCATCCCCCTCTCAGACTTGACCACCTCCGGGCTCTGGGTTATCACTCCTTTGCTATTTTACCTTTCTTCCTCTTGTCCCTCCACCCTAAATGATATTTTGTCTGCAGGTGGGAGGTGGATGTTCATCTCCTTGGTGGGGGCAGCAGTCATGAAGCCCTGTCCTCACCTCGCTGCCCTACAGTGGGCCCTGAGGGCTTGTTAATCAGCCTTTTCTCCGTCTGTCACCTGGAGGGGACTTAGGGATACCTTTCAAAGGGTTGGGAGCCTTGGCGGTGCAGTGGTTAAGAGCTACAGCTGCTAACCAAGAGGTCAGCAGTTCGAATCCACCAACTGCTCTTTGGCAACCCTATAGGATAGTTCTGCTCTGCTCTATAGGGTCGCTATGAGTCAGAATCCACTCAACAGCAATGAGTTTTTTGGGTTCTCAAAGGGCTGTGAAAATCAAATGTGATAATGGAACTAAAATACTTTTGAAAATGTCCGTGGACCTTGTTGAAGGGATGGGCCCAGAGATCAATCAATGCAAGGGCCAGACCAGAACTGAGAGGCTGACTTGCTCCTCCCTTCATTTCCTCACCCACTCATTGCATGTGTATTGTCCCTCGAAGTAAAAAAATAAATGTGCCCTTGGCCTTCAAATGGATCGCAGTCCTAGGCAAGGCAGACGAGACATCTACTAAGACCACAAGTCTCTGGCACTCTCTGGCCTCTTGGGTCACCCTTCAATGTACAGCCACAGAAAGTAACACCACTCCTGCCCAGGGCTGAGGAGAGGAACCTGTTTCCCTCCTGGGTATCATTGCTGATTCAACGTGTGTAGGTTGGGAAGCAGTGCTTCCTTGACATTGTCATTGACAAGTTACCCTTTTTTTTTTTTCAGTTTTTCATTCAAAAATTTATGCACACATTGCTATGTGACCCTAGATGCTCTCCCTATATTGTGACAGCACACTCCTCCTTTCCACCCCGGATTTCCCATGTCCATTCAACCAACTCCTGACCCTCTCTGCCTTCTCATCTCACCTCCAGACAGGAGCTGTCCATTTAGTCTCATGTATCTACTTGAGCTAAGAAGCACACTCTTCACAAGTATCATTTTAGGTCCCATAATCCAGTGCAATCTTTGTCTGAAGAATTGGCTTTGGGAATGGTTTCAGTTCTGGGCCAACAGAGAGTCCGGGGGCCATGTCTTCTGGGGTCCCTCCAGTCTCAATCAGATCATTAAGTCTGGTCTTTTCACTAGAATTTGAGTTTTGCATCCCACTTTTCCCCTGCTCCATCAGGGACTCTGTTGTATTCCCTGTCAGGGCGGTCATTGGTGGTAGCCGGGCACCATCTAGTTCTTCTGGTCTCAGGCTGATGAAGTCTCTGGTTTATGTGGCCATTTCTGTCTCTTGGGCTCATAGTTTCCTTTCGTCTTTGGTGTTCTTCATTCTCCTTTACTCCAGGTGGTTGGGACCAATTGATGCATCTTAGATGGCCACTCGCTAGCTTTTAAGACCCCAGACGCCATTCACCAAGGTGGGATGCAGAACGTTTTCTTAAACTTTGTTATGCCAATTGACCTAGATGTCCCCTGAAACCATGGTCCCCAGACCCCTGCCCCTGCTAGTCTGTCCCTCAAAGTGTTTGGTTATATTCAGGAAACTTCTTAGCTTTTGGTTTAGTCCAGTTGTGCTGACTTCCCCTGTATTGTGTGTTGTCCTTCCCTTCACCTAAGATACTTCTTATCTGCTATCTAGTTAGTGAATACCCATCTCCCTCTGTGCCCACCCTCGTAACCATCAAAGAATGTTTTCTTCTGTGTTTAAGCCATTTCTTGAGTCCTTATAATAATGGTCTCATACAATATCCATCCTTTTGCAACTGACTAATTTCACTCAGCGTAATGCCTTCTAAATTCATCCATGTTATGAGAGGTTTCATGCATTCATTATTGTTCTTTATCATTGCGTAGTATTCCATTGTGTGAATATACCATAATTTGTTTATCCATTCATCTGTTGATGGACACCTAGGTTGCTTCCATCTTTTTGCTATCGTGAACAGTGCTGCAATGAACATGGGTGTGCATCTATCTATTCATGTGACGGCTCTTATTTCTCTAGGATATATTCCAAGGAGTGGGATTGCTGGATTGTATGTTACTTCTATTTCTAGCTTTTTAAGGAAGCACTAAATCGATTTCCAAAGTGATTGTACCATTTTACCTTCGCACCAGCAGTGTATAAGTATTCTAGTCTCTCCACAACCTCTCCAACATTTATTATTTTATGTTTTTTGGATTAATGCTAGCCTTATTGGGGTGAGATGGTATCTCATTGAGGTTTTGATTTGCATTTCTCTAATGGCTAATGATCATGAACATTTCCTCATGTATCTGGTAGCTGCCTGAATGTCTTCTTTGGTGAAGTGCCTGTTCATATCCTTTGCCCATTTTTTTATTGGGTTATTTGTCTTTTTGTTGTTGAGGTTTTGCAGTATCTTGTAGATTTTAGAGACTAGACGCTGATCAGATTTTTTTGTAGCCAAAATTTTTTTCCCAGTCTGTAGGTTGTCTTTTTACTCTTTTGGTGAAGTCTTTTGATGAGCATAAGTGTTTGATTTTTAGAAGCCCCCAGTTATCTAGCTTCTCTTCTGGTGTTTGTGCATTGTTCATTATGTTTTGTATTCTGTTTCTGCCATGTATTAGGGCTCCTAGCATTCTCCCTATTTTTTCTTCCATAATCTTTATCATTTTAGATTTTATATTTAGGTCTTTGATCCATTTTGAGTTAGTTTTTCTGCATGGTGTGAGGTGTGGGTCTTGTTTCATTTTTTTTTTGCAGATGTATATTGTCATGGATTGAATATCTGTCAACTTGGCTAGGTCATGATTCTCAGTATCTAGGTCATGATTCTCAGGTCTACCATTTTGTCATTTGATGTGATTTCCCTATGTGTTGTATATTCTAACACTATGATGTAATAAGATGGATTAGCAGCAGTTACATTGATGAGATATACAAGATTAGATAGTGTCTTAAGCCCATCTCTTTTGAGATATAAAAGAGAGAAGCAAGCAGAGAGACATGGGGGACCTCATACCACCAAGAAAGCAATGCTGGCAGCAGAGCTCATCCTCTGGACCTGGGGTCCCTGCTCAAAGAAACTCCTAGTCCAGGGGAAGATTGATGAGAAGGCTGACAGAGAAAGAAAGCCTTCCCCTGGAGTTGACACCCTGAATTTGGACTTCTAGCCTACTTTACTGTGAAGAAATAAATTTCTCTTCGTTAAAGCCATCCACTTGTGGTATTTCTGTTATAGCAGCACTAGATGACTAAGACCGATACCCAGTTAGGCCAGCACCATTTGTTAAAAAGACTATCTTTTCCCCAATTAATGGAATTTGGGCCTTTGTCAAATATCATCTGCTCATAAATGGATGAATTTACATCTGGATTCTCAAGTCTGTTCCATTGGTCTATGCTTCTGTTGTTGTACCAGCACCAGGCTGTTTTGACTACCGTGGCGGTATAATAGGTGCTAAAACCAGGTAGTGTGAGGCCTCCCACTTTGTTCTTCTTCTTCAGTAATGTTTTACTTATCCGGGGCCTCTTCCCTTATGAAGAGGTGATTTGTTACTCCATCTCATTAAAAAATGCCATTGGAATTTGGATCGGGATTGCATTGTATCTGTAGATCACTTCGGGTAGAACAGACATTTTCACAATGTTGAGTCTTCCTATCCATGAGCAAGGTATGTTTTTCCACTTGTATAGGTCTCTTTTGGTTTCTTGCAGTACTGTCTTGTAGTTTTCTTTGTATAGGTCTTTTATGTCTCTGGTTAGATTTATTTCTAAGTATTTTATCTTCTTGTGGGCTATTGTAAATAGTATTGATTTGGTGATTTCCTTTCTGAAAGTTCTCTTTGTTGGTGTAGAGGAATCCAACTAATTTTCATATGTTTATCTTGTACCCTGATACCTTGCTGAAATCTTCTATTAGTTCCAGTAGTTTTCCTGTAGATTCTTTGGGGTTTTCTGTGTATAGGATCGTATCATCTGCAAGTAGAGATACTTTTAGTTTTTCCTTACCAATTTGGATGCCCTTTATTTCTTTTTCTAGCCTAATTGCTCTGGCTAGGACCTCCAGCACAATGTTGAATAGGAGTGGTGATAAAGGGCATCCTTGTCTGGTTACCGTTCTCAAGGGGAATGCTTTCAGACTCTCTCCATTTAGGATGTTGTCGGTTCTTGGCTTAGTATAAATGCCCTTTATTATGTTGAGGAATTTCCCTTCTATTCCTGTTTTGCTGGGAGTTTTTATGATGAGTGGGTGTTGGACTTCGTTAAACGCTTTTTATGCATCAGTTGATAAGGGGAATGCTTTCAGACTCTCTCCATTTACGATGATATTGGCTCTTGGCTTACTATAAATGCCCTTTCTTATGTTGAGGAATTTCCCTTCCATTCCTATTTTGCTGAGAGTTTTTACATGAATGGGTGTTGGACTTTGTCAAATGCCTTTTCAGCATCAGTTGATAAGATCATGTGGTTCTTGTCTTTTGTTCTATTTATGTGATGGATTACATTGATTGTTTTTCTAATGTTGAACCATCCCTGCATACCTGGTATGAATCCCACTTGGTCATGTTGA
>NW_004444150.1:1120594-1174233 GCF_000243295.1 Trichechus manatus latirostris | reverse complement strand
AGTTGTAGGGTTAATGTTTTGATTTGGCTCTTTCTTCTTTTTGGATGTGTGCATTTATTGCTATAAATTGACCTCTGAGCACTGCTTTTGCTGTGTCCCAAAGGTTCTGGTAGGATGTGTTTTCATTCTCATTGGATTCTGTGAATTTCTTCATTTCATCCTTAATTTCTTCTATAACCTAGCAGTTTTTGAGCAAGGTGTTGTTCAGTTTCCATGTGTTTGATTCTTTTTCCTTGCTTTTTCTGTTATTTTTTCCACTTTTATGGCTTTATGGTCAGAAAAGAAGCTTTGTAATATTTCAATGCTTCAGATTCTGTTGAGGCTTGTTTTATGGCCTAGTATGAGGTCTATTCTGGAGAATGTTCTATGTGCTTTGGAAAAGAAAGTATACTTGTCTGCTGTTGGGTGGAGTGTTCTATATTTGTCTATGAGATCAAGTTGGTTAATTGTGGCATTTAAATCTTCTGTGTCTTTATTGAGCTTCTTTCTGAATGTTCTGTCCTTCACCGAAAGTGGTGTGTTGAAGTCTCCTACTATTATTGTGGAGCTGTCTATCTCTCTTTTCAATGCTGTTAGAGTTCATTTTATGTATTTTGGAGCTCTGTTGTTGGGTGTGTAAACATTTATTATGGTTATGTCACCCTGGTGTATTGACCCTTTAATCATTATATAGTGTCCTTCCTTATCCCTTGTGGTAGGTTTTACTTTAAATTCTATTTTGTCAGAGATTAATATTGTCATTTCTGCTCTTTTTTGAGTGTCGTTTGCTTGATATATTTTTTCCATCCTTTGAATTTTGGTTTGTTTGTGTCTTTAAATCTAAGGTGTGTCTCCTGTAGGCAGCACATAGACAGATCATGTTTTTTTAATCCATTCTGTCACTCCCTGTCTCTTTATTGGTACATGTAGTCCATTTACATTCAGCGTAATTATTGATAGGTATGCATTTAGTGCTGTCATTTTAATGTCTTTTTTTGTGTGTGTGTTGTTGACACTTTCTTTGTTCCACTTAATTTTCCGTACTGAGTCATTTTTCTTTATGTATTTTCTCATCTTTTTCCTTTTTTATTTTGTGTTTGCTGAGTCTTTATGTTTTTCTTGTTTTTTATTTTGATGTGTAGGATAATTAGTTTCTTTTATGGTTACTTTAATATTTAGCCCTATTTTTCTAAGTTTAAACCAATCTTTTATTTCTTTACATTGCCCTGACTTCCTCTCCATATGAAAGATCTATGACTACATTTTTTAGACCTCTTTTTTGTTTTAATGTTGTCATCTTTTACATATTGATGTCTCTGTTTTTCCATTTTCAGTGTTTTAGCTTTGATTTGTTTTTTTGACTTCCCTATCTTGGTTTATATCTGGTTGCTCTGTCCTGTGTTCTAGTCTTGGGTTGTTATCTGATGTTATTGATTTTCTAACCAGAGGATTCCCTTTAGTATTTTTTGTAATTTTGGTTTGGTTTTTACAAATTCCTTAAACTTCCGTTTATCTGGAAATGCTCTAATTTCACCCTCATATTTGAGAGACAGTTTTGCTGGATATATAATTCTAGGCAGGCAATTTTTTTCCTTTAAGGCTTTATATATGTCATCCCATTGCCTTCTTGCCTGCACGGTTTCTACTGAGTAGTCAGAGCTTAGTCTTATTGACTCTCCTTTGTAGATGACTTTTTGTTTATGCCTAAACGCTCTTAAAATTCTCTCTTTATCTTTGGTTTTGTCAAGTTTGATTATAATATACCTTGGTGACTTTCTTTTGGGATCTACCTTGTGTGGGGTTTGATGAGCATCTTAGATAGATATCGTCTCATCTTTCACAATATCAGGGAAGTTTCTGCCAATAAATCTTCAAAAATTTTCTCTGTATTTTCTGTTATCCTCACCCTGCCCCCATTCTGGTACTCCAATCACTCGTAGGTTATTCCTCTTGATAGAGTCCCACATAATTCTTAGGGTTTCTTCTTTTTTTTTTTAATTATTTTATCTGATTTTTCCTCATATAAGTTGGTGTCAAGTGCTTTATCTTCAATCTCACTAATTGTGACTTCCATTGCCTCAGTTCTGCCTATGACTTTCTATTGAGTTGTCTAATTCTGAAATTTTATTGTTAATCTTCTGGGTTTCTGTCTGCTGTCTCTCTATGCATTCTTGCAGCCTGTTAAATTTGTCATTGTACTCTTCCATAATCTTCTTAAGTTCCTCTATTGTTTTGTGTGTTCCTTGGCTTGTTCTGCATTTTGTCTGAGCTCCTTCCTGAGCTCATGAAGAGTTCTGCATATTAATCTTCTGTATTCTACCTCCAGTAATTCCAAGAAGTTCTCTTCCTCCAGAAAATTTATTGACTCTTTATTTTGGGAGCCTGCTGAAGCGATCATCGTCTGTCTCTTTATGTGATTTGATATTGACTGTTGTCTCGAAGCTATCAATAAGTTATTATATTTATTTATTTTATGTTTGCTTACTGTGTCCCAACTTCCTGTTTTGTTTTGTTTTGTTTTGATATGCCCAAATATGCTGCTTGTGTGAGCTAGTTTGATTATTGGTGGCTTGAAGCTCTAACGTCCTGTCACCAGGTGGTTAAATCTATTACTAGGTATATGAGCACAGGAGTCCATTTACTTTTCTTATATGGATTCAGCTCAGGTGTCCAGATAGTCAGTCACCAAGTGTGTGGTGCAGGCTCTCACTTACAGTCCTAGAAGGGCAGGGGTGATTGGAGTAGACACAGGTATCTTGCTGCAGTAGAGTGTCATGCACTGATCAAAGCAAGGGGCTGATGGCTGCCCCTGTGTGTCTGGGAGGAAAGCATGTCCCTGTTCCCTAGAATGCATAGATGGATGGGTTTTGCAGCTGGACTATGGGTACCCAGTGCTGTTGGCTGTAAGGACTGGGAGGCACCACTTATTCTTAGAACCCTGTCGCAGGTGGCTAGGTGGCATGGGTGGAGCCACCAGTCCTCAGGCCCCTGATGTGGGTAGGTGAGAACCCTGCTTAATGGGCAGAGGGGTATCAAATGTCACAAAACTGCCACTCCACCATATAGCTGATACAGTGAAGCTAGGCTTCAGGTATATATGCTGTTATACTGTGGTAATGAGGGTCTACACTGTTGAAATGGGCCCAAACAGGACTTTGCAGGAGTGAAAGCCATTCAAAGTCTGTGGACCCCTTATGCCTGTGCCTAGGCAAAGGAGCTGTGCCTGCCCTGAGTCCCTGGCTTAGGGGAGCTGACAGATTATTTTTTCCTCTTTGTTAATTTGTTCTCTCTCCAAGGCCAGGAGAATGGCTTAGGGCACAGGATGGATTCTACTTCTGGCCCAGGGGATGCGGCAATCACTGAAGCCTACCAGGGACCCAGTGCAGAGGGGAGAGGGAGCAAGTAAATGGGAGACAGGTTCTTCCCAAATATGGTGTTTTTTTGATCTGCACAGTAGGTTAAATGCACATACTTATCTTTTGCTGATGAACACCACTTTTTACTGTCTCTGGAGGCCTGAGCAGACTCTCCACCACTTAGTTTCTCCCGAGGTCTAAAACCTGCATTCCAGCCAATCCAGCCCACAAGGCACCGGCTCTTACCATGTCAGGTCTGGCAACTCCTCCCTGCTTCTGAATCATCTTTCCCTCCCCTTGCCACTTAATTTTGCCTTTGATATTCAGGGCTCCTAGATTCACTTGTTTTTTCTGGTCTTTGTTGTAAGTCTGACTACTCTGCCGTCTTGACCCCTCCTCCACCAAGTTACCTTTGACCTCTAATCTGTGCCCTTGACTCCTCCCAGCACTGTGATGAGATAGCCATTCATCACCATTCCCTGGGCCACCCTGTCAGGTGGTTTGTGCCCCCAAAACAGAAACAGGCACCCTTCATTCCCCCAAGAAGAACTAATTCAAAGCAAATGCTGGTTTCTGATGGTTCACAAATTTAAGAAGAAATGGTACGGGTTATGCACAAGACAGGAAGCTTCTAAAAATTAAACATGAGACACTGGCCATTGGTAGAAGACAAGTAACAGGTAATTAGGTGTCATCTGTAGGGTTGTCCTGAAAGCTTATAGGCATGGCCCCACAACTGCAGAAATCCTGATGAAGATGTGGTGCCATAATGGAGATATAGGCTCTTGCAGGGAACACAAAAAGGCAGTGGCCAATCCCGCCGGGAGGCTGCAGGGAACATCCGGAGGCGGGAATGGGTATCCCGTGCTAGGGGGCAGGAAGGGATTTCAGCAGAAAGCAGCACTTCAAGTCTCCGTGGGCCATGGTGGGATTAAGAATTGCAGGTATATGGAGCAGACATAGACTGTGGGGATTAGGCTGGAAGGACTGGAAGAGACACCTGAGGGGCTGCACATTCTAAAAGGGTCCTTGCCAGCACATTGAAACCATGGGGCATTGTTATGAGTTCAGACTCTCTCAATCCCCACCTGGAGAGATTCTGACCCAGCAGGTCTGCAGTGGGACCTAGGTTAGCACACTTTAATTTTTTTTAATAAACTTTCTTATTTTAAAATAGATATAAATTTACAGAAAGATTGTGAAGATAGTATAGAGTTCCTACATACCCTGCACCAAGTTTCCTCACTAATAACATCTTATATTACTATAGCACTTTTATCACCATTAATGAATCAACACGGATACATTAACAGTGACTAAGAGCCAAACATTATTCAAATTTTCTTAGTTTTTACCTGATGTCCTTTCTTTTTCTGTCCCAGCATCGCTCCAGGACACCACATAACATCTAGTTGTCATGGCTTCTTAGGCTTCCAGTTTGTGCTTGCCTTTCCCTGTGTCTATGCTGCCCCTTCAATACCATCGGCTCTTGATCATATGCCACCTCCTGTAATGGTTGAATGTCAACCAAATATTTCTGGTACAGTGACTCTGTGTATTCCTTCCATCTTCTTTTGGTGCTTCATGCTGTGTTCAGTATTTTGCCCATGTTGTTCTTAGATGTCATCAAGTCAGTTCAAACTCATAGTGACCCTATGTACAACAGAACGAAACACTGCCCGGTCCTGTGCCATCCTCACAATCGTTGTTAAGTTTGAGCCGATTCTTGTAGCCACCGTGTTAATTCATCTTGTCAAGGGTCTTCCTCATTTTCCCTGACACTCTCTACCTTACCAAGAGTAATGTCCTGCTCCAAGGACTGGTCCCTCCTGATAACATGTCCAAAGTATGTGAGACGAAGTCTCACCATCCTCACATCCAAGGAGCACCCTGGCTGTACATATTCCAAGATAGATTTGTTCATTCTTCTGGCATTCTGTGGTATATTCAGTATTCTTCACCAACACCATAATTCAAAGGTATTTGCAATGGAGAAGTCATTGGTCTTGCAAAATTCTGTCATGCAATCTCCAGCGTCATTTCTATCACAAAGGCCATATTTTCCAAGTACCAGTCCTTCTTCTTTGTTTCCAACTTTTGCTTTCTAGTTCCCAGTAATTATCATGATTGCATGTTTGATCAATTTCAGACTGCAGAAGTTGGTAAAAAATCTTCAGTTGCTTCATCTTTGCCTTAGCAATTGGTGAGCAAAATTGAATAATAGTAGTATTAACTGGTCTTCCTTGTAGACATATGGACATTTTCCTACCACTGACAGCGTTGTACTTCAGCATAGATCTTAAAATGTCTTTTTTGATGATGAGTGCAACACCATTCTTTTTCATGTTCTCATTCCCAGCATAGTAGACCGTATGATTATCTGATTCAAGATGACCAATACCAGTCCATTTCAGCTCACTAATGCCTAGGATAGTGATCTTTTTGCATTCCATCTCATTTTTGACAATTTCCAATTTTCCTAGATTCATACTTCATACCTTCCATGTTTTGATTGTTAATGGATATTTGCAGCTGTTTCTTCTCATTTTGAGTCATGTAACGAGCAGATGAAGGTCTCAAAAGCTTGGCTCCACCCACGTCATTAAGGTCGACTCTACTTTGAGGAGGCAGCTTTTCCCCAGCTGTATTTTGAGTGCCTTCCAACCCGAGGGGCTCATCTTCCAGCACTGTATCAGGCAATGTTCCGCTGTTGTTCATAAGTGTTTCACTGGTCAAGTTTTTTCAGAAGTAGATGCCAGGTACTTCTTCCTAGTCTGTCTTTGTCTGGAAGCTCCACTGGAATCTGTCCACCACGGGTGATCCTGCTGGTATTTGAAATACTGGAGGCAAAGCTTTCAGTATCACAGCAACATGCAAGCCACCACAATACAACAAACAGATGTGTGGAGGGAGTGATTGGGTGGGACTGTGCAAATGAGGTAATTGTGGCCCACCAAGGGGATTGGACAGTTTGTGCCATCTCGCTAGGCTTCTGGTGAGCCATCCCAGACGCCGGAATGAGAATACACTACCACCAACAAGGAAGAACAGCCAGCGCACCCTTTGGACCCAGGATCCCTGTGGTGAGAAGCTCCTGGAACCAGGAGACAGAGAGAGAGCGAGCTGTAAGTCTGAAGACAGTAAGAAGTGGTGGCAGGAGAGACCGGTTTCCCAGCCCACTGAGCCAAAAAGCTGAGTGTTTTTGGGCAGAGGCTTACCGACAGAGTGGTGTGCCTCAGGGTACTTACTGGCAGAGCTAAAAGAGCTTTGTAACATTTACCTGAGCAAGGCAGAGGCCCAGGGCAAGGGAGAGGCCTACTTGCGAGCATAGCTGGAAAGAGGCTGTCCTTATGAAGAACTATATCCTGAGTGTTCCTCAACCTGAATTGTAACCTGTTACTTCCCTAATAAACCCCATAGTCACGAGTATTGTCTGAGTTCTGTGTGACCATTGCAATGAATTATCAAACCCAGCAGAGAAGTAGAGAGTGCCATGGGAGGAATGGTTTGTGTCAGAAGTGGTAAAGATGGCGGAGAGAGGAGGCATGTCTGACCTCTGCTTCATAGGAATCAGTCTTGGGCTCTTGATCTTGATTCTCCTTCCTTCTTGTAAAGTTAGAGGAGGTCAGACACCACCCCCACGCCATTTTTACACAGATGAGTAATTGATGGTCTGTTTCACAATCGGCCCCTGGTCTTGTTCTAACTGATCTTACTGAGCTTTTCTATCATCTCTTTCCACAGATATAGCCTGTTTGATTCCTGTATATTCCATCCCATGAGGTCCACATGTATACTCACCATTTATGTTGTTGAAAGAAGGTCCTACAATGAAGAAGTTGTTGGTCTTGCCAAGTTCTATCATGCGATCTCCAGTGTCATTTCTATCACCAAGGCCGTATGATACTGAAGGAAGAAGTCCAAGCTACACTGAAAGCATTGTTGGAAAAACAAAGCTCTAGGAATTGACAGAATACCAATTGAGACGTTTCAACAAATGGATGCAATGCTGGAAGTACTCATTCATCTATGCCACAAAATTTGGAAGATAGCTACCTGGCCAACTGACTGGAAGAGATCCATATGTATGCCCGTTCCAAAGAAAGGTGATCCAACCAAATGCAGAAATTATCCAACAATATGATTAATATCACATGTAAGTAAAATTTTATGAAGATCATTCAAAAAGGTGGCTGCAGTAAATCAACAGGCAACCGCCAGAAGTTCATGTTGCATTTAGAAGAGGATGGGGAACGAGGGATATCATTGCTGATGTCAGATAGATCTTGGCTGAAAGCAGAGAATACCAGAAAGATATTTTCCAGTGTTTTATTGACTGTGCAAAGGCATTTGACTGTGTGGCTCATAACAAATTATGGATAACATCGCAAAGAATGGGAATTCCAGAGCACTTAATTGTGCTCATGAGGAATCTGTACCTAGTAGACCAAGTGGCAGTCATTCAAACAGAACAAGAGTGGTTTAAAATCAGAAAATGTGTGCATCAGGGTTGTATCCTTTCACCATACTTATTCAATCTGTATGCTGAGCAAATGATCTGAGAAGCTGAACTATATGAAGAAGAATGTGTCATCAGGATTGGAGGATGACTCATTAACAACCTGTGATATGCAGATGACACAACCTTACTTGCTGAAAGCAAAGAGGACTTGAAGTATTTACTGATGAAGATCAAAGACTAACCCACCCACCTATTGCCATCCAGTCGATTCCAACTCATAGTGACCCGGTAGGACAAAATAGAACTGCCCCATAGGGTTTCCAAAGAGTGGCTGATGGATTTGAACTGCCAACCTTTTGGTTAGCAGCCAAACGCTTAACCACTGCATCACCAGGGCTCCAATGGATTACACCTCAACATAAAGAAAACAAAATTTCTCACAACTGGACCAATAAACAACATCATTACAACTAGAGAAAGTATTGAAGTTGTCAAGGATTTCATTTTACTTGGACCCACAATCAACATCCATAGAAGCAGCAGTCAAGAAATCAAACTTCTTTAAAGTGTTTAAAAGCAAAGATGTCACTATGAGGACTAAGGTGTGCCTGACCCAAGCCATGTTATTTTCAATCACCTCATATGCATGCAAAAGCTGGACAAAGAATAAGGAAGAATGAAGAAGAATTGATGCCTTTGAATTATGGTGTTGGTGAAGAATTTTGAATATACCATGGAATGCCAAAAGAATGAACAAATTTGTCCTGTAAGAAGTACTGCCAGAATGCTCCTTAGAAGCAAGGGTGGCAAGACTTCCTCTCACGTACGTTGGACATGTTATCAGGAGGAACCAGTCCCTGGAGAAGGACATCATGCCTGGTAAAGTAGAGGGTCAGCGAAAAAGAAGAAGACCTCACAACGAGATGGACTGACACAGTGGCTGCAACAATGGACTCAAATAGCAACAATTATGAGGATGTCGCAGGACTGGGCACCATTCCATTCCGTTGTACATGGTGTCACTATGGGTCAGAACCGGCTTGACAGCACCTACCAAGAGCAACACTCTGCCCCTTATACCGCTCAGCAGTGATTAGGGTTAGGACATGACTGCGCTGATGTGTCCTCATTAACGTAACAAACAAAACCCTTTTCCAAAGTGGGTCACATCCACAGGTACAAGGGTTAGACTTCCAACCCTTATTTTTCACAGACACAACTCAAACCGTAACAGTTCAGAGGGCCATCCCTGTGTCCAGTGCAGTGGGACTTGAGTGCATTGCACACAGCGGTGTGTGGGAGGCGAGGGGCGTGCTGTGCTGTGGGGTGCACTGTGCTGAGGGCCTCGCAGTCCTGTGGGGTGGTGGGAGGTGAGGTGCCATCACTCTCAGCTCAGGCGACTGTGATGAAAAGAGAAAGACGAGGGCTTCAAGTTCCTGCTGGGCAGTGTGGCTTGTGTCCCACAGCAGGGGATGGACCCAAGGACAGTGGAGGGGCTGGGGACAGGCTGTGCCCCTGACTTTGCTCTGCTGCTCTGGGCCAGCAGCTCTCTCGTCTGCTGGGACAGCATTGTCCTCTGGTGCCCTGGGGACTAAATAATAAGATGGAGGCATTCATTCGTTCTGTCCCAACGACAATGGTGGGGTCCCCACCTCTGCTTTGCAATTGTGTGAGCCCCTGTGCCTGTGGGGAGCGTGGAGGGGAGGCGGCCCCAGGTCCACCCAGAGCTGGGATAAAGGGAGGCGGCAGACAGCGCAGAGCATGGAGAATGTGGTTTCTCCCCCTGGCCACAGCGGGCAGGCCTGCTTTCTGTGCTGTGGGGCCAAGGGGCCCCAGCCAATTCCAGCTGGCTGTAAGGAGTGAGGGACTTGGGGGATGGGGAGGAAAAGTGTGAGAGCAATAACCTCTGGTGACGATGCCCCCGCCCTTCTGTGGGTCCCAAGTTTCCGAGCCTGGACAGGGTTGGGCTGTCTGAGGCCCACCGGACAGGCTGTGGTCTGAGCGGCCTGTGGGCCCCCGTGTCCAGCTCTCTCCTCACTTCTCCTCACGTCTCTTGTGCCTTTTGTTGCATCTTCTCAGTGCCTGGGAAATGCACCCCCATGGCAGAGCGGTCGGTCTTCCTGCCCCCTGGGGAGTGTGGCCACTCAGAGGTGGACGGGCCTCTGAGTCTGGCTGAGAGCCTTCTACAATCCTCCCGAGATCCAGGCCGGCTACAGCAGGACCGAGGCCAGGGCTGTGACCCTGCAGCTGCCTGTCTGACCAACAAGCATCCAGCACAGCGTGTCTGAGGAAGGAGCCTGGCACTGGGTGGGAGAGCCCCTGGGTGGAACAGGGCAGGCTGGGCGTTTGACCATCGCAGAGGGGCCTCTGGGGGAGAGCCTCGCCTGCCGTCTGCGTTCCAGGAAGTCGTCAGGTGCAAACAATGAAAACCCCCACTGAAGGAAGGGGGCGCCCTGGGTCCCTATAAGTGGCTGCATTCAGGGTCAGTCTCTAAGCACAGTCAGGAGGAGTCCCCGCCACCTGACTGCCATCCCCGTGTCCCTGCAGAATGGTGGTATGGCACCTCCATACCTTCCTGCCCTGAAGGACAACCTCACCACCCACTTCAAGGGCGGGACAGACAGAACCTCCTTCCAGATGATGCTCACGGCTGGGCCAGCACTCTCCACTTCCTGTGGCGAGTGGACACCTGGCGCGGACCAGGGTGCCCGGTGGGGCTGCTCTCACCCAGCATGGCCAGAGCCCTCCATGCAGGCCCTCAGTGGGGGATGGTGGGCTGGAGAGGGACTCGAAGTTCTCACCCCACCTCTACACTTTGCTGTCCCAGTGCTGGCACCACATCCACCTAGGACCCACCCAGCCCTGTCGCTCGGCCCCAGGCCCTCCTTCCCTGCCTCTGTGAGCCAGGCACTGCCATGGTCAGAGCCCAGACCAGGGGGTCTGAATGAGGCCATTTTGCCCCCAGGAGACACTGTCAAAGTTTGGAGACACTGTGACTGTCATGTCTGTGGGGTGGGGGGCTGCTACTAAACACCCTACAAGGGGCAGGATGGCCAAGCTGGCTCTCCTCCCTGGCCTGGGCGTGGGGTCCCGCCCCCCCCCCCAGACCCATCTGCACCTCTCCCTGTAGGCCACCCCCTCAATGAGAGCCCAGAGGCCCTGAGGATCCTCGAGGACTTGGTAGAGAGTAAAGTGTTGGACAAAATGGAGATCCCCACCTTCCACACTAATGAGACGGCCTTTCTCCTCTCTCCCCTTTTTTCAGTTGTCATTGTCACTGCAGGGGCCACTCCACCTGGCCTTGGTGCCCTTTGTTTGTCACTTGCCCTCATCTGTGCAGCCCGGGGCCACATGCTGTCTGCGCCCTGTCTCTGTTCCTGTGGGTGCCTGTGTTTCCGCGAGGACTCAGTGAGGCCCGGGCAGCTTTGCACACGGAGCCCACGCCGCCCGCCGCCGGTCAGTCCTCGGCCACCCAGGCCGTGCTCTGCTGGGACCACCGTCAATGGCTCTGAGTGCCTTTGGGGTTCCGGCACTCTCCCGTGAGCTCCCCCTGAGAGCACTGCAGCTCTAGCAGCCGGGCTGTGCCTTCCCACACCCTCCACGACCCCAGTCCTGTCTCCCCACACGGCGGTGGGTGGGGGGCCCTCCCAAGACTCTCTGGGTGCCCACACAAGGAGACGGTGTCCACAGAAACTGTATTGCAGCTTCCCTGTGGGGGGTAAATTTGTCTTTTATTATTTTAAATAAATATATTAAAAACATAGATGAGAGTGTTCATAAAACCCAATGTTCCATTTGAAGAAGAAAACCAAAGTTAAGCCCTGTGGATCCACTGCCTACTTAATAATGGGATTGTTAGCAGACGCTCTGCCGCCCCGTCCGCCCCCGCCGGCTCCAGCCCTCTCCTCTCCCCACCGCAGCCAACAACGTTCTGAGTTCTCATTCAATAAACACCTTGCCCTTCTTTCCAGTTTTATGTTTGACTATCCTTACACCGCGTCGCTCTTACTGATCTCTATGTAAATGGAAGTATGCTATCGGTTTTCTTCTGACTTCCTCTTTTGTTTGATTTTTAAAAATTAGTTTAAATAGATAATTCGTTCCGAAGTTTCAAAAATCAAAAGCAGAACACAAAACTCAGGAAGCAGTGGGTGGTCCCACCAGTACCCTGCGCCCCCTGGTCTGCTCTGGTCCACTGCGTGCACCCACTCACTCCTCCTCCCCATCGAGTCTGGCTCCGGAGGTCTCTTACTCAGTAAAGACATGCGTGGGCTGAGTCTAGCCCTGCTCTTTTTCTTACACAGAAGGCAACGCTCACTGTGTTCTGCAGCACCTTAGTTTCCTTATTTTAACTTTAACATTAAGTGTTTGACATATGAAGCTTCTTGCTTTTTTTTTCACAAGCGTAATAGTTCACTGAATGGACATGCCATTATTCATAGAACCTGTTAGAAACTGAGAACACCTTTGCAACGAGAAACCTGTGCATAAGCAGGTTCAGCTGGAGTGCAAATTCCCCAAAGTGAGGCTGATAGGAGGAAGAGACTTCATGATTGTGCAGGTCACTGTAGGCTGAAGCTTGCACTCCGAGCAGGACACCAGGCAACAGGAAGTTTGCTCCCTGCTGGAGGGGCGCACATTGGAACAAGTGCTTTGGCAAATATTCCATGGAATCGACCAGCGGTGAACATTAACATACTTTGGACCCAGTAATTCCACTGGTAGTGTATGCCCAACAGAAATGCATATATACATTGTCATGGATTGAACTGTGTCCCCAAAAAGATCTGTGTAGCAACTTGCCTGGGTCATGATTCCCAGTATTGTATGATTGTGTAATCTGATGATTTCCTTATGTGTTGTAAATTCTATCACTATGATGAGATTATATGTGATCTCCTTATGTATTGTAAACTCTATCACTGTGATGAGGTTATACTGATGAGGTTGACAGGATTAGATAGGGTCTTAAGTCAATCTCTTTTGAGATATAGAAGAGAGAAGCGAGCAGAGACACATAGGAACCTCACACCACCAAGAAAGCAGTGCCGGGAGCAGAGCGCATCCTTTGGACCTGAGGTTCCTGCGCTGAGATGCTCCTAGACCAAGGGAAGACTGATGCATCACAAGGACCTTCCTCCAGAGCCGACAGAGAGAGAAAGCTTTTTTCTGGTGCTGACGCCCTGAATTTGGACTTGTAGCCTACCGGACCATGAAAGAATAAACTTATCTTTGTTAAAGCCATCCACTCATGGTATTTCTGTTAGAGCAGCACTAGATGACTAAGACATACGTCCACCAAGGCATGTATCAGAGCGTGAAGTTGTCTAAATGCCTATCGGCAGGAGAGCAGTAAGTAATGGTGGTATAACAGTGCTGCCGAGGACCACACAGCCAAGGGGACTCAAAATCTGCAGCCACACAGGCATGCAGGTGAATCACAAACACAGTGTTGACCCAAAGACAGCAGACACAAGAGCACTTAGATTAGTTTCCCCTTTATGTAAAGTATAAACACAGCAAACTAGCCATTTGCTGTTTGTGGTCTAGTGGACAACTAGTCACAGTGATCCTGTAGGACAGATAGAACTGCCCCATAGGGGTTCCAAGGCAGTAAATCTTTACAGAAGCAGACTGCCACATCTCTCTCCCATGGAGCGACTAGTGGGTTCAAACTGCTGACTTTCGGTTAGCAGCCAAGCACTTTAACCACTGCACAACCAGGGTTCCTCCTATCCCAGGGCAAGGGCCTCTGAATTCCTGCTTTCTCCCTTAAAGGAAAACCCAGGCCCCTTAACATCAGAAGACCTTCCCTGTGCAGGTCAGGCTGGCCCCCTCTGTGCCAGTCACTCACACCTTAGTCAGAACTGGAGCCTGCCCCGTGTACAGCCTAGAGGGTCTGTGGAGGGTGGTCTGTCCCGACGTGAATACCTCAGAGACCCAGGAGTGATAACTGAGTGCCAGAGTCGGGGTTCAAACAGCCAGCGTTCCTTCGCATCGTAACGTGGGGTGGGTGGGGTGTTGACATGGGCTCCTTGTCCGCGTACTTGGCCTGCAGCAACTTCAGGAGCACTCACAAAGAGGGTTCTGGAGTGTTGCCTAAGAGGCCAGGGAAGGCACCAAGTCAGAGGGAACAGCAGAGGCCGAGGCGTGGGGATCAGGGTGGGCTCCAACACCATGGGGCCGGGTGGTGATGGGAGAAGGGAAGGGCCGGGGCTGTTGGCATGTGGGAAACAAGGCCACGGGTTAGAGGTGGGCAGACCCCGCTGGGGCTCGGAGCTATTTCAAGTCTGGGACTTCCTCCTCTCTCAGGGACTCACCAGGAAAGTCACACATGAGTGATGTGGGATTTATTTCCGATCAAAAAAATATTGGACATTCTCAAATATCCAGAGAAGAGAGAGTGGTGTGGTGAACCCGTGTACTCAGCCCTCTGTAAGCTGTGTCTCATCACATCCCACCTGCTTTCTCTGAGCTTTGTTGGAGTAGTTTAGAGCAGATCCCACACATCACAGTGTCACCTGTCACTACAGTAACAGGCCACTCTACTAGGATGGCCTTTTAGAACAGTGCGCCCTTTGCACCCAGCATTAATGGTGGTTCCTAAGCCTCCTCACACCCAGCCCATAGCCACGTTTTGGACGGTCTTCCACAGACATCCCCGTCCCACCTCAGAGATTCTGATGCAGTGAATCGCTGTGGGGCCCAGGCAAGCATCAGTTTCCAAAAGTTCTCCTGGTGGTTCTGATGAACAGTGGAACAAGAACCACTTTCTCAGTAATGCGGACATCAAGGGGTGGTCCAGTTATGTGTCACAGAGGAGAGCAGTAAGGTCTGAATGGATGAGGGCGTGGGGGCAGGGAGATTGATTCATAGGGCATTTTAATCATCTTACCCAAACAGTATTCATAAGGTCTAGAGTTAGCGGAAAGGGAAGACTAAGACAGGCTAGGAAGAAACACCTGGAAATTTGCTTCTCAAAATGAGCCAGTGAAAACCCTATGGATCACAATGATCAGATTCTGTTGAGTGTGTGCTGGCCTTGATTCGGGGGCCAGCTCGATGGCCCCTCACAACAACAACAACACAGTTAGGGAAATGGCATTGGGAATACAAAAGAGCAGATGGATTTGAGGGACTTCTGGATGAGGAAGTCAAGGCCAAGTGGCCTTGCATGGCAATCCCCCAGGCTCCAGTGTGCCGCCCGGCTGCCTGCTGCTGTAACTGGCCGAGTTGTGGAACAAGGCAGAGAGTCCATTTATGGGGAAGAGATACGAGTCCAGGCTATGGTCTGTTGGGTTGAAGCTTAGAAGGGGCTGGGCATGTATGCCTGGGGTCCAGGAGACCCACGTCCATTATGAAGTTCTGGAGGCCCCAGAAGGCAACTGAGGTAGGGGAGAAGAATGAGCTTACCAAGGAAGCCGAGGAGGTCAGCACTAAGGCATGGACAGGAAGAGAGTCCTGGAGAGCGTGGGGCTAGAGGAGAAATGGGAAAGCAGTTCACGGAGGCAGAGAATGGTCAAGTGAAGGCAGGGGCTGGGCAGGGACTTTGTTGAGTGAGTGAGCGGTGAGGCTCCAATGATCTTCTGAGGACTTTGACTGTGAAGGGAATTAGAAAGCAAGGCGGTGGTCACTGAAACCTGCATGGCTGAGCACTCAAAGCCCCCTCGTCTGCTGCTCAAAGTTCTTCCCATCCAGCCACTCCTATAGGACCAGGGCAGTGCCCAGGACACACAGAGAATCCAGCCAGGTATGTGAGTTGGGGGGAGCAGCAGGGAGGAGGGGACCTGCAGAGGTCACCAATTTTCCTTATTGCTCTGAGACTGACATTTCTTTCCAATCCTTTCACGTGCCTTTCAGAGAAAGTTCCTGGGCATGAGTCAGACATACAAAGAATAAGGCCTTGTTGGGTCCCAGGTGGTTATTATACCAAGTTAAGAACACCTGGTCACTTGGTTCCAACAATAATGATATGATCTCCTCCTGCTTCTTAGAACACTGAGGGCCATTGCTTTTATATTTGCAATGTCTTCCTTATCCTTTCTTGTGTTTATTTTTTTTCCTAATTTTTGTGTAGTATGGCTAATTCATTTATTTTCATTCTTTTTGTTATTAGAATTCTTTTTTAGGGCTACAGATTTTCCTTTGAACACCGCTTTAGCTGGATCCCTCACGTTCTGATATGCCATGTTTTCAACTTTATTTTATGAATATTCTGCCAATTTGGTTTTAAATTCCTCCTTGACTAAAGAGTTGTCCTGCAACTCTCCTCTTCTCGCAAAAAAAAAAGAACCACAGTATTACCTCACTCATAAAGACGGGAAACTCCAATTTTGATAATCCTAAAACATGAGTCAAAGCCTCAAAAAATATCCCTTTACCTGGCTTGTCCTCCTTGCATCACGTCCATCTGGATACATGGAGGGAGGCTGGGGGATAACAGGGACAAGTGTTCAGGAGTCTGAGTTCCACTTTTGATTCTCTCCTTGTAAATATTTATCAGCAACACCCTGAATCCCTAATTACAATCTCCAGCCCCGAGACTGAACTGGCACTCACCTGTTTCCCACCCTGCTTGGTTAATTGTCAGATCTGGTTCTCACTCTCTGACTTCATTTGGGATTATTGGTAAACCCCAGAGGGAGGCAAAAACGGAGCCAGTGAAGAACAAAGATGCTATTGTGGGGCAATCGCCAGGAGGCCTGCAAGAGCTGGCAGCCACTGGGTTCAGCCCTGGGCTCCGGAAGATGGCCCAATGCCAGGACTGGGGGAGGAGTGGGAGGAGGAAGTGGTGTCCTGTGTGGGAAGCATCTCTGGCTGACCTCCACAGCCCTAGTTGTCTAGACCAAGCTTGGCCACTAACTGGGTAAATATAGGCTAGGTATCTTACTCTTGCCACCTGCAAAGGAGGGTAATTGATAAGGGGTCAAGAGTGACAATGGACTTGAAAGCACCCTGAAAAGTTGGAGGGGCCATGAGAATGAGCGGCTAAATGTCCCATCCAATATGAGTGAAAGCCATCTGCCCATTCATTTGTCATCCATTCATCTATCCATCCATCCATCCATCTACTCATCCACTTATCCATCCATTCATCCAACCTTCCATCCATCTACCATCCTTCATTCCTTTTCTCAAACACCATTGATGGTGTTGTGTGCCCTGTCTCTGCTGCCTCAACTCTCCCTCAGGGCTCCTTGAGGAGTCAGCCCCTGGAATGAATTCTGCAGAGTGCTCCTAAATCAACCGCTAAAGACTGCAGGCAACATTCAGAATGCAAAAGCAATGGTTTCTGCTATACAGATATGAATTAAAATGGGGTTGTGGGTGATATAACAGATATATGTGTCAAGCAAGGCTGACAGAATCAGCCAGTAAAGAAACTACGATCCCTTTCATAAATTCAGAAGTTTATTACTTACATAGACAGCAGAAACTATGTCAGCAAAGGCTCCAGCCCAAGTCCCTTGTGCCATAGGATGACACCAAAATACAAGGGCCTAGAAGATAGTACAACACTAGAGGTGTGAGACCCTGCTGCTGAGGAGCCCATTCTGTACTGCTGCTAAGTGGTTTTATAGCCTGCAGCTGTGCTGTAAGGGCGTCTGAGGAAGAAACTCTTATTCCTCCTCAGAACCCAGGAGGAGATGAGAAGAAACTATCTCATGACAGCCTGCTGGGAAAATGAGGTGATGAACAGGAAATGTCCTGTAGCAGCTCCTCACGGTCTCCCCTGTGCTGACACTCCAGAAGATCACAGGACCTTTTGCCAAGATTCCAATGAGCTGAGTGTGAGGGCCTGAGATTCAGGAGATACGCATCCAACATGAGGAGTTGGTGTAGATGAGATCCCCAAATAACAAGCCCAAAGGATGAGCATCTGGGCATGAGGAGAGATGGAGGGCTGGAAAAGGAAATTGCCCAGTTGGTGGGAAGAACCCAGGAGTTGAGAAGTGTTTCCAGGGGAAGGAAGAATGTTCATCAGGGCCTTTCTCCCCTGCAATCCCAGACTTGCATCCGCCTGCCCCCTGCAGTGCCCCCTCCCCCCACCGCAGAGCTCAGGGACAGGGCTCATTCAGTCTGAGGCTCATCCTCAGCATCTGTGCCCAGGGGTCCCCACTTTTGGACTGGAGACACCTGAGGTCAAGCAGTGGAGCCCCGGGGAGGGGGTGGGAGCCTCGGCTGGGGAAGCCAAGCTGGGTGGTCAGGGTGAAGCCTGTTCTCACAGGGTCAGGACAGGCTGGGATGAGCTACCGTTCAGTTTTGGGAGAAAACGTGACGAGTCTAATGGCTAGAGGGTCTGGGGTCCGATAGGAAAGCGGAGCCATGGGCTGGCCTTGGCTGGTCACATGAGAGCTGCAGCATTGTTGTCATCCATAGGGCACTCCACTCCTCCGGCTTGATGGGACAAAGGCTGCACTCTGTCCACTCTGGGCCCTCTCCTCCTCTGGGCCCTGCTGGCTCCTGTCACGTCCCTGGGAGCATGGAGGTCTGACCTACTCCCTGGGCAACTCTTCTCAGCTCCGTCCACACATGATGGATGCAGCTGGGCTCCTTCCAGGGAGCTTCATCCTCGGAGGGGCACCTGCCCGACCCCCTGGCCAGGCTCCCCTTCCCACATCTGCTCCCTCCCCGCAAGTGGACGCGGGATTGTGATGTGCCCGCACTCTTGTATTCTTACCGTCTATCTCTGTCTAGTTTATTTTGCAACAAAAAAAAAGCACGTTCCCTCCTCCCCTCATCCTCTTCACCTCAATTTCTTCTCGTGGCTAATGTCCACGTCGTCAAAGATTTCTTCACGATGTGTGATTGTCTGCTGATATTCTGAGAGGAATTCTGAGGAGAGGTCTGCCTTCCCCACTGAGCTCTGGTTGCCACATATCTCCCCCAGGTGGATGGCGAGTGGCATGCCCTGCGCTGGACTGGGAATATGGAGATTCCGCATGAGAAAGCAACCCACCCCTGCCCCCTTCAGGCTGCAGCTGGTCCACAGAACAACTTGATTTTCAAAATCTGCATCATGTAAGTCATCACAGGCCATCATGGGGCACCTCTCAGACTCTCTTTTCTCTCCCGGACGCCAGCCAAGGAAAGAGATGTCCTGCACCCCACTCTCCCATCACCAGGCTGCAGCCACGTGAGGGAGACCTTCACAGCATCTAATGTTTTAGAGTTAGCACGTCCATTTTTGCTAGACAGATCCCCAAAGACCCCGCTAAGAAAATGTCTACAAAGACCATGGCACTATTTACTGAAAACTCCCTCTGGTTCAGGCTCTGGGCTGAGCCCAGAACCTTTCCTTTCTGTTCTGTTTCTCACTACAATCTCCTGGAACCAAATCTCTCATAGGCAGTGTTTTTGTTTCTTTTCTTCTTTTTTAATTTTTTTTTTTTTTTGTACTTTAGATGAAGGTTTACGGAACGAATAGTTTCTCATTAAAAAGTCAGTACACATATTGTTTTATGACATTGGTTAACAACCCCACGACATGTCAACACTCTCCCTTCTCAACCCTGGAGGACACTTTTTTTGGTGAAAATATACATCGCCAAAGTTACACTATTTCAAAAGTTTCTACATGTATAATTTAGTGACATCGATTACATTCTTCCAGTTAAGCTGCTATTCTCACTATCCTTTTCCAAATTATTCCATCATCATTATCTTTAACTCACTTCCCCCTAGGCTTCCCATCAAACATTTGAGTTGCTGTTGTCAATTTGATTTCACATAGATAATTTTTTTTTTTTTTTTTTGTACCTTAGATGAACATTTGCAGAATAGATAGTTTTGCATTGAACAGTTGGTTCACATATTGCCCTATGACAATGGTTAACAACCCCACAACATGTCAGCACTGTCCCTTCTCAACCTTGGGTTCCCTTTCACCAGCTTTCCTGTCCCCTCCTGCCTTCTAGTCCTTGTCCCTGGACTGCTGTGCCTCATTAGTCCCATTTTGTTTTATGAGGCTGTCCTATCCCCTGCTGAACGGTGAGCTTCGGGAGTGACTTCACCGCTGAGCTAAAGGGTGTCCAGGGGACATACTCTCGGGGTTTCTCCAGTCTGTCTGGCCAGTAAATCTGGTCTTTTCTTTGCGAGTTAGAATTTTGTTCTACATCCTTTTCCAGCTCTGTCCAGGACCCTCTATCGTGATCCCGGTCAGAGCAGTCAGTGGTGGTAGACAGGCACCATCTAGCTGTACTGGACTGAGTCTGGTGGAGGCCGTGGTAGCTGTGGTCCATTAGTCCTTTGGACTAATCTTTTCCTTGTATCATGTTCTCTTCATTCTCCCTTGCTCCCGAAGGGTTGAGACCAGTGGAGTATCTTAGATGGCTGGTCACAGGCTTTGAAGACCACAGGCACCACTCACCAAGGTAGAAAGTAGAACATTGTCTTTACAAACTGTGTTATGCCAATTGAGCTAGATGTTCCCAGAGACCATGGTCCCCACAGCCCTCCGCCCAGAAATACAGCAGCTCAGGGAGTTTGGAAGTGTCTATGGAGCTTCCATGACCTTTCCTTGTACAAGTTGTGCTGGCTTCCCCAGTATTGTGTACTGTCTTACCCTTCACCAAAGTTACCACTTATCTATTTAGTACCCCCCCCATCCCTCATAACCAACAAAGATTGTTTCTTTTTGTGTGTAAACTTTTACATGAGTTTTTACTTTAGAGGTCTCATATAGTATTTGTCCTTTTGTGATTGACTTATTTCACTCAGCATAATGTCCTCCAGTTTCATCCATGTTATGAGATGCTTCACAGATTCATCATTGTTCTTTATCTTTGCATAATACTCCACTGTGTGTATGTACCATAGTTTGTTTATCCATTCATCTGTTGATGGGCATCTAGGTTGTTTACATCTTTTTGCTATTGTGAATAGTGCTTCAGTGACTATGGGTGTGCATATGTCTATTCGTGTGACGGCCCTTATTTCTCTAGGATATATTCCTAGGAGTGGGATTGCATTTTGTAGTGCTTTTTCTTGTGGTGCTGATGTTTTCTTTGTTCCTCTTACTCTCCTGTGCTGAGTTCCTTTTGTTTGTGGATTTTTTTTTTTTTCATTTCTTTTGTTTTTGTAGGTTTTGTTTTTACTGAGACTTTATATTTTTCTTCTTTATTTTGGTGAGTAGCTTTGTTAACTTTCTTTGTGATTACCTTGGAATTTACCCTGATCTTCCTAGGTTTGAACTAGTCTAATATTACTTGGTAACGCCTTGCCTTCCTCTCCATTAGAAGGTTCTATACCTACACCGTTTATTCCCTCTTTTATTGTTCTGATGCTGTTGTCATTTACAGATTAACCTCTCTGGTTCCGTGCTGTAATTCTTTTGGTTTTGCATAGTCCTTGAGAGTACATTTCCTAGGTTGGTATCTGGCTAGTACAACCCTGTGTCCTATATTCAGCCTGTGGTCTGAAGTTGTTTGTTCTCAGATCAAAGGACACCCTTTAATAAGTCTTGCAAGTTTGTCATAGGCACTGTTTTGAGGTCAGAAATCCAACCAAGTCATCAATTTATTAGTTTACTTTTCATTGACAGGAAAGCAGGCATAAAAACTGACAAAGTCGTTTCTGCCAAATAAAACAATGGTGATTTTGTACACCTGTGGGAGTTACAAACTATTGTTACTAGTGGCAACTAATTATCATTAGATGTTCTGAGAGTCAAAGTTTCATTCCACAGAATACTCGTTCATTCATCCATTTATCCATTAATCCATCCACCCGTTCATCCATCCATCTGTTCATACGCCACGCATCCATTTATCCATCCATACAGCCATTCATCCATCCACTCACCACATATCTATCCATCCACCATGCATCCATCCACCCATCCACATATCTGTCCAAATATCCATCCATCCATCCATTCATCCACCCACACCCATCCATCCACCATGCATCCATCCATCCATCCACCCACATATCCATCCACATATTCATCCAAATATCCATCCAGCCATCCATCCACCCACCCACCCACATCCATTCATCCGTCCATTCATCCAACCATCCATCCATCTATTCATTAAGAAATACTCATAGCATGGCTACCATGTGGTGCTTCATTCTAGACTCTGAATACAGCAGCAAAATACACACAAACCAGTCCTGGCCTCCTGGAGTTTGCCCTCTAGAGGGGAGTGATAAAACAGTAAACCCTTGAAGCCTGGCTGTCTGGTTACAGGTACAACTACTCACATGAGCATCTGCATTTGGACACTTTTGCATCTGTAGTATTTCATTCTTGTGGATGATTTTAAACTTTAGTGTGTGAGGTGGGGAGGCAGAGACACGGGGGATAGCCATTTTCAAGGACAAGCCAGCCTCATAGACCAAGGTTTTCACCTTGGATGTTAGGTGATCCCCACTAGGGAGATAGTTGCGTATTCTTTGTTTTATACCAATGGCCCATCAAAATCCTAGACACAGAAGATTTGAGACAGTCTTGTTCACACCACGAGCCTTAGATGTATCTTGGAGATGCCTAAAGAAAAAGGGTCTCAAGTGTCCTGAAAAGAACGGCAGAGCCCTCAGCCTGGCCTCCTGGGAAAAGAAGAGCACCCCTCCCTTGGACGGGCTGGCACCCTAGCCACACCAAGCCTATTCCCCAGGAGGCTGGCTCAGCTGTGCCAGTCCCTCAGGTGTGGCTTTGATGCACTGGGCTCCAGACAGTGATAGACTGCCTGGTGGGCTTCCCTGGAGTCACCAAGGACATGACAGTAGGCTTCATGACTTGTCTACAACTCATGCAGTTTGTTCAAAAAGTATACCTGAGCCCCCCCACGGGCCAGGCCCAGGGCTGGCGCAGCCCAGGCCAGCCCCATCAGGCAGCTTGGTTACAGCAGGTCTGCGCCCAGATGGCCTCAGTGGGGCGTGGGTCCTAACACCGAAGGGCTCCTGGTGGGAAGCGCTCCTGGGGCTCAGCAGGAGGAGGTAGCTCTGAGCCAAGTTTTGAAGGAGGAGAGGGGCATGAAGACCTGGAATACTCCAGGGCAGGTTTTCCTGGCTCGGTACGGAGTTTGTTTATTAGAGGACCAAGCGTGGCAGGTGGGCTCTGGCTCCAGGCTGCTCCAGGGTGGCCACAGTGAAGAGGTGACAGCAGGACAGTGTGGGGTTAAGACGACACCCTGGAAACCACGAAACTGCACTTGTATTGGGTGTGTTGGGCAGGCCAGGGTCCCTCTGGCTGGGGACAACATGGGATCTGGTACCCCCTGTGCTGGGCAAGGAGGGAAGTCGGTCAAGGAGGGGGAGGGGACCATCCTCCTTGGGGGAGAAGCCACATCCCAGGTTCTGGGGACCCAGCTGATGGCTCCTGAGGGGAGGGTGGTGAGGTTAACACGAGCAGGCACTTCTCAAGTTCTCCTTCCAGGAAGCCCTCCGCTGGGTGTGAAGAATTTTTAAACTGTTCCTGGTGCTGATGGAGGACGTGTGAGTGCTGCTCAGCAGGGCTGGGTCCATGTCTGCTAGGCACACCAGACGGGGCGGGGGTGTGGGCGGGTAGTGTCTCATCTCCTGGTCTCCCTCCCCCTCACACCTAATCCTCAATTGGCTCCGGGCCACCTGAGTGAGGTTGTGGCTAGCCTCCCATGCCCAGCCCTCTGCCCAGTCTCAAGCTCATGGGGCACAAGGATCCAGGCGCCCCCCGGTTCAGTCCTGGGCAGTGGGCTTCCCTTGTATTGGGGGTTTGCCTGAAGGCACAGTCTCTTTCCAGTGGTGCCCTGGTGGAGACGTCGGTAGGCTGCAGGGGGTCCAGGAAGCACCTGGGGGGATGCCGTCCTTGTGGTCAGCAGGAGGAGCCCAAGCTCCCGGCCAGGCTGCAACCAGGACCTATGTACTAATGGCCCCCAGCATTACCCACTAGGGGCCGCGGTGGCTTCGCAGCCTGCTCCCCACCCCTGCCCCTGCCCTTCCTGCCCCCGCGCTCGTGTTCCCACTCAGGCTCTGTCATTCCCATTCCCGTGGGCGGCTAGTCCACAAACAAGGCCCGCCGCTCAGCCTTCCCTCCACAGGCGGCAAGCAGGTCTACCTGCCAGCCACGTAGGTGCAAACCTACTGCATCGGGTACTTCAAGGCCAAGAGGAACGGCAAGACGGTGCAGATGACGAAGCTTCGGGGTATGTGTGGCATCCACGCATGCGCAGACTCGGTGGCATACGGATGCGGCCCTGTCAGCGCCCCCTTACTTACACTAGAGGGAGCATTTTGCAGGCATCCCACTGGGTGGGCTCAGATATCGTTGTGGGCACAGGGCTAAGAATCCTACTTGAGGGAGCTGAGGGCCACCGCGATGGGCAACTGTGTGGAGGCAGCTGTTACAGGGGAATACGGCCCCTGATGGGGACTAGGTGGCGGGGAAGCTGGTTTAGGGGGAGGGCGAGAGTAGATGATCACTGTTCCCAGAAGCAGGGCACTGACAGGGTCAACTCCTCCTGCCATGCGGGTCCCCCCAGTGTCATGGAGGGACTTCATCATGAAGAGGCCGCAACAGGGCAGAGCTAGCTCCACAGGCCCAGGACGACTCTCCGTAGGGATTCCATGTCAGCACAGCCCCGCCTCTCTGCTCTGGGGTGTTGCAGTCAACACATAAGGGAGTCCACTCGGCCTAGCGGGTGTCAAGCCCCTCAGGGTCTCCTCCCTCTCAGGTGGCTCCTCCCCCCCTCAAGTGGCTCCTCCTCCTCAGGCGGATCTTCCGCTCAGATGGTTCCTCACTCTCAGGTAAAGGGGGTGGGCTTGTGGCTAGAAAGCCCCAAGAGCCCCCATGGTCACCCAGACACTGTCCCCAGGGCTGCCCCCAGTGTACACAGAAAGCAGAGGTCACCCTAGCACCAGCTAGCTCGGTCTGCTTTTGCAAGGGTATGCAAGCATAATTTGACAATAAAAGTGATTTAGAAAGTGGGGTTCATTTTCCAGAATTTCCTCCATAATCAGCCGAGCAGACCCTCGCAGTTTTCATCTGGCAAAGGAGAACCGTGTCCACTCGGGGCCTGCACCCTGCAGCACGTGTTCATCTATGGGCTGACATTCAGGTTTTCTCGTCCTTCAAGGAAGCCTTTGAACAGGTAGTTATACCAGGGTCCCCGACCCCCTAAATGGCACTCAGAGGCCCAATCCTGGGACAAATATCAGAGAAGGTGGTAAGCATAGACTGCCCTCTGAGAGGAAGGGCTGGTCCAGACACCTCGTGACAGACTCCCTGGAAGATCTTGGGGGCCGGTGCCTTTAGGGGAGCCACTACCACCCAAACACAATGGCCACCACAGAGACCTGCTGTGTCCCAGCTGGTGTGCACACTTGGGACGGCTGTGTGAGGGGATCAGTTAGGGGCGGGTCCACCAGAACAATGTCCATGCTGCCCAAGGCCAGCAGTGGGGCTCCCTGGATGGCTCTGTGGCAGACCCAAGGGACTCCTCCCCACCCAGACACAGCTGTGCTGCTGCAGGACAGTTTCCTGGTGTGTCCTTGACCAAGAGCTTCACTAGGAAGTACCCTGACCCTGGTGGTCAGCCTAGAACTGAATCCCACACCCCTCCCATTTCTGGCTCTATCAGGAACTGACTGGGACTGGGGACACAGTGAGGTTCTTGATGGGCTGGAAGGAAGTCAATGACACTCTACCCAGAAGGAAGGCCTCATGCTGTCCTGGAAGATAAAGTCCTCATTGACCTGCCGAATGAATCACATGGATTCACGGAATCCCATGGTGGGCGGGGCCCAGGCCAGTCCTGGGTTGGGAGAACCTCGCTGCTCTCCTCTTATACAAGGCCCTTAGTTGAGTTGTCTTGGCCTTCTCACTCTCTGGAGCTCAGAAGTACACCACCACTGCCACCATGAAGTGCCTCCTCCTCACCCTGGTCCTGGCCCTTGTCTGTAGCATTTATGCTGTGGACATCCCCCAAAGCAAGAAAGATCTGGACATCTGGAAGGTATGAATGTGTGGAGGTGTACACTGTGGGTCTGAGAGAGGGGCAGGAAGGCCCAGGACCTCAGAAATCCAAAGGGAGCGGACAGTGGAGGCCATAGTGTTAGAGGACAATTTTGTCCCCTTGTGTTGGTCAGGACAGTACAGAGAACCAGAGCTAGTAGATGGAGATATATATATATATATACATCTGGCTCTATATCTGGCTGTGTATATATATGGCTATATATGTGTATATATAGAGAGAGAGGAGCCCCGGTGGCGCAGTGGTTAAGGGCTCAGCTGCTAACCAAAAAGGTCGGCAGTTGGAATCCACCAGCTGCTTCTTGGAAACCCTATGGGGCAGTTCCTCTCTGTCCTATAGGGCTGCTGAGTAGGAATCAACTTAATGGCAACGGGTTTGTTTTTTGTTTTTGTATAGAGAGAGAGAGAAAGATTTCAAGGAATTGGCTTAGGCGATTATGTAGGCTGGCAAGTCCAAAATCCATAGATAGGACAGGCTGGAAACTCAGGCAGGAGGTGAGGCTGCTACCCACAGGTGGAATTCCTTCTTCCTGGGAAACCTCAGTTTTCCTCTTAAGACCTTCAGTGGATTGGATCAGGCCCACCCACATTATGGAAGTTAATCTAGTTAGAGTCAACTGACTGTAGATGCCAACCACATCTAACATCCTAGGTTAGCAGGGACGGATTACTCAGTAAGCAAGGTAAACAAGTACAAGTAGTGTTCACACAGGTTAGTAAGTAAGCACAAGTAAGCCCATGCTTACCTTGCTCACTGGGTAATCAGTCCCTGTCAGGGATCGTAAATTGGAAAAGAGGCTTTGAATCTGTAGGAAGGTGCTGTGGGGTTGGGAGAGAGACAGATGCCAGCAATACCTAAGCAGAATCTTAGATGAGGTGAAAAAGTGTAAAATTGTTCACTACAGATCAGTAAGTAAGCAAAAGTAAGCCCATGCTTACCTTGCTTATTGAGTAATTCTCCCCTGTAGATTAGTGTTTGATTGAATAACATGGTATTCATGAATTGGAATCCACTCAACAGCAACACCAACAACATGGCCTGGCCAAGCTGACATATAAAACTGACCATCACATCCTACCCCACAAATGTTAGAGGGACTTGTTCCAGCTCTGACCACTTGATCCCCCAAATGCAGATGTTTTCTTCTCACTTTTGGGGATGGACTCACCTATAAAGCTATTTGCACCTCCAATGGAGCTTACTTAAAACAGCCCCTGGGTTAAGAGAGAGTGGTTGTTCCAAATATGGAAGAACCCCAGCCCAGGTGTTAGCACAGGGTGGGGGCCCTCAGATATGCCTTGAATCCTAACCCATTGCACTGCCACTGGGAGACCTCGACTAGGGGAGAGTCTGCTTCCCTAGACAGGGTAGGGGGTGCAAAAGACCCCCTTCAGCCCCACTGGGGAGTCCCTAACTGTCCTCTCCTCAGCTGGCAGGGATCTGGCACTCCATGGCAATGGCAGCCAGTGACCTGCCCCTCCTTGAAATGGAAAATGCCCCTCTGAGAGTGTACATCAAAGAGATGAGGCCCACCACAGAGGACAAAGTGGAGGTTGTCCTGCTCAAGAGGTGGGTTTGCCCCCCGGGACTGTAGACGAGGGGCCAGGGGTGCAAAGCTGCTCAGCCTTCCTGGGTGGGCAAGACAGGTCTCCCAGGGACACTTCCTGATGGAACTCGGCCCCAGGTGTGTCTCTAACAGAAGATCTGTTGTCAGCTAGTGCCAGATGCCCCAGGGGTGGGGGTGGGGAGGGCCTCAGGAGGTTCCTGGTACCTTCGGCCCAGCCAAAGGGCTTCCAGCTCAACAGGCTGACTGCCCGGACCCTCCTGAGACAGTGTGCGGGCAGGTCAGGTGGGAGGCCAGGCTGGGCACCGCAGGCTGGGTGGTGGGCTTTCCTGAGATGACCCCTGGCTACCCTGCAGTCTGAGAGGGGGGTTGAGGAGTTTGAGTAGCTGGACCATGATGAGACAGGCCCTGTGGAAGCACCGCATCAAAGCCCCACAAAGACAGGGTCAGTTCTGCCCAGGGGGCCCTCGGCCCTGACCAGCACGCCTCGGTTCCCTGTGGGCACCGTACACCCTCACTGCTGGCAGCTCGAGTCCTTGGCCTCAGGCACAGTGAGTGCAGCTCACTCTAAGGCCATCCCCAGTACTGGTGCCACCTGCAGCGCAGACCTGGCCTGCTCCTGCCCTGACAGGGGGTGCACGAACGACCCCCAATACTTTGCTTTCCAGGGACAAAGATGCATGTGTGGAGGTGACTGTCGTTGCCCAGAAGACAGAGGACCCTGCTGTGTTCACTGTCAACCGTGAGTGCCCACCCTGAGCGTTCCCCTGGTCTGCCTGTCCCTTGGTTGGCCCGGGGGTGGGCGACCTCCCCCTCTGGCAGAGGGGCCCCATCAGGGAGTGTAACGCCTCTGTGGCCTGAAGGCCCCTCAGCATTCCAGTGGCAGGAGGGGATAGGGCTGGGGTCGGTCCTGACCACGGTAGGTCTATCCAGCCCTGGCAGGCTTACCAGCTTCCCTGCTTCTGACAGCCACGTTGGGCATTGTTGAGGGAGGGTGGGCAGGCTTGGGCCCCCGCTAAGCCCTGCACCTCCTGGTTAGGGGGGAAAGGCACAGCCCACTGCCCCGTCGTGATGGCGTCTGGAGTCGGTCAGACGTGAACTGTCTTCCACTGCTTCCTTTCCAGACCAGGGAGAGAGGAAGGTCACCGTGCTGGACACAGACTATGAGCGCTACCTCTTCTTCTGCGTGGAGACAGATGCCGAGACAGACAGCCCCGCGGACACCAAGGAGAGCGGCATGGTGTGCCAGTACCTGGGTACGCCCCTGAGTCCTCGCACTTCCATGCCCTCAGCCCTCATTTTGAATGACAGGCGTGCAGAGTGCACCCTGGCCAGAACCTCTCTCTTACGGGTCACGGGGGCCAGAGGTTGTCCGCAGGGCGAGGTCAGGTTGTGGTTGTCTGTGATTAGGGGCAGGGGCGGTTACTGACATCGGGGACAGGCCAGAGTGGGCAGAGGGGGAAGACGCAGGTTGGTGGCCAAGCCGAAGGGCTGCGCTCAGGGTGCAACTTGTCAGTGTGACTGAGGGAACGCTGAGATGATTCCAGCAGCTGCTGGGGACGGGGATGTCAGTGACCTCAGGAGCCACTCAGTTGGAGAGCAACTTTAAAGGGAGGGCAATTGGGCCTCTGAGCCCCAAGACCACAGCTGGGGAACTACAGGGGGCCAGACGCAACCTCAGGAGGGCAGCCAGAGCCAGGGACTGACCCTACCTCCCCCACAGCCAGGACCCTAAAGGCCGACACCGCGGTCATGGAGAAATTTGACGGGGCCCTCAAGGCCCTGCCCGTGCACATCCAGATTTTCCGGGACATCACTCAGGGCAAAGGTGAGCCCCCACCTGCCAGGCCTGCCTGACAACAGCTCGGGACAGCAGCTTCCATTTATCACTGACCACATCTCAGTCCCCCTGGAGGTGGTGGGTGGGGGTGCAGAGAGCTCCTCTGGGGGGTCCTGCCTCTCTCCCTCAGCTCCAGACCCCTCCCAGGCCCCAAGTCCTCTCCTCTCCGGTGATGACCCATTTCCCCTTTCTCTGGCAGAGAGGTGCCGTGTGTAGGTGAACGCTGCTGGTCCCACCTCATGGGGTAAGGTACTCACCCACCCTCTCGACCGGCAGTGCAAGGGGACAGCTCCCTGTGGGCCCAGACAGACCCCGCCTCCCACCAAGGCCCTGCAGGGTGCTGGGGGCTCCCCTGGCAGTCCCAGAAACCCAGGCTGGCTGAGTGCCAGTGTCTCTTGGGTTGGCCTTTCTCAAGCAGTCATTTCGTGTGTCCTGGGCCCCATCGAGTTCCCACTCATCCTTCTGGGGGTGCTGGGGAAGGAGGACGAGAAGCAGTCTTGAAGGTGACAGGCCCCTCCAAGCTGAAGGTGTTGGCCTCACACAATGAGGGCCCCTCACCACGGCAAGGCAGGGGCTGGTGTGCATCTGCAGGTTCCTGGAGTCACAGGGATGTCACTGTGTTCCCCCAGGTCTCTGAGTGTCCCAGGAGTGAGGCTTCTCCGCTGAGAGGGGAACACATCACCCCCACAGCCCCATCCTCACCAGAGGAACCCCTCCCATCAAGGAGTTAAAGTGGCTGAAGACCAAGGATGGCCACTCATCTTGGGACCCGACCCCTATGAGTCTTGGCCGTGGACTTCCTGTTCTGAGCAGTTTCTCTCAGCAATAAAAGGCCCATGCATACTCTCTTCTGAGTCTGTCCTTTCTGGTGTGTGGGATGGAGCCAGTGTAGGGGTGGAGGGCCGGGAAGCAGGGGTGAGGGTTGAGCTCTAGACCAAGCCTTCCCTGAGCACCAAGCGGACTGGGAGCCTGCACCTCATCTGTGTGGGGTGCGTGGGCTTCCTTCCCATTGTGACTAGTTCTAGCTTCATCATCCTAGCATCACATGAACCCTATTCAGGTCACCCTGAAAATCATCATTTTTCACTTAAATTTCTTGTAAGAACAAATTCTCAGGTGCCTTCTAGGCATCTCCCATCCTTTATGGAGTGGGACGTGGTTGGAACATCTGGTGGGGGGGCACCCTGCTGTGTGGATGGAGAAACCCACAGGGATGACCATTTAAGGGCAAGCAGACCGGCTCACCCTTCAGAGCCCCAGGCCAGGCCTGCTTGCTGACCAGCCCCCTGGAAAACCAGGGCAAGAACAGGTTTTCTGGCATTTCACCTCCCCAAGCCCAGCATAAGTGCCTGGTGCCTGGTCCACTCGCCTGCACTGCATCCTCCCCCAAGCCCCTTGGCAACAGCTAGTCTCCTTACCCACCACCCACAAGAGAAGGAGGGCAGCTGGGAAGTCCGTAATTCTTTAATCCACACACTCAGTCAGCAGCAGAGCTGGACGTGGGAGCCAAGCTTCTAGATTCCAAATCCAGCTCAAAACATCCTCCAAAGGGGACACCCAGTCCCAACTCCAGAGGAGAAAAACAGTGAACCAGGAGGTCACAGTAGACTCTAAGACACAGGGGTTGGAGGTGAGATGGCTTGAAGTGACATGTGTAAGTGCTGAGAGCAGAGACTGCACATGGGCAGTCATTGCGGCCCAGCACTGTGAGGTGGTCAGTGCTGTGGCCAAGAGCACTGCAGGTCTGCCTGAAGCCCTGGCCTAGCCTGCCTGCTGGGTGTCCTGGGGCAGCTGCTCTATCCCTCCTTGCCTGCTTCTTATCTCTAAAGTGGTGATGAGAACTTCAGCTTTATGGAGAATGAAAGGAGAAAATACTATCACCCACTTCCAACAGTGTCTGTGTGTAGGAAGTGTCCAGTAGCTGACAGCTACTAACACTACTGCAGCCACTGCTAACGCCACTGTTAATGTCATCGTGTTTACTATCATTGACCCAAGCCTCAAGCCAGGGGCCGACTGTGCAATAGACCATCAATTGCTCATCTGTAAGTCAGAGTTGGAATTGAAGGAAATTAGAACAAGTCCACGAGAACCAAAGTATGACCTTGAGTATATCCCACCTGAATATAAAGACTGCCTCAAGAATAAATTTGACGCACTGGACACTAATGACTGAAGACCAGACAAGTTGTGAAATGACATCAAGGACATCATACATGAAGAAAGCAAGAGGCTGTTAAAAAGACACGAAAGAAAGAAAAGACTAAAATGGATGTCAGAAGAAACTCTGAAACTTGGTCTTAAACGTTGAGTAGCTAAAGCAAAAGGAAGAAATTATGAAGTAAAAGAGCTGAACAGATTTCAAAGGGTGGCTCGAGAAGACAAAGTAATGTATTGCAATGAAATGTGCAAAGACCTGGAGTTAGAAAACCAGAAGGGAAGAGCACTTTTGGCGTTTCTCAAGCTGAAAAAACTGAAGAAAAAATTCAAGCCTCAGGTTGCAATATTGAAGAATTCTTCAGGGAAAATATTAAATGACGCAGGAAGCATCAAAAGAAGATGGAAAGAATACACAGAGTCACTGTACCAAGAAAGAATTGGTTGACATTCAACCATTTCAAGAGGTAGTATATGATCAAGAGTTGACAGTTCTGAAGGAAGAAGTCCAAGCTGCTCTGAAGGCATAAAAACAAGTCTCCATGAACTGACGGAATACCAATTGAGATGTTTCAAAAAATGGATGCACTGCTGGACTTGCTCACTCGTTTGTGCCAAGAAATGTAGAAGACAGCTACCTGGCCAACTAACTGGAGAAGATGCCTATTTGTTCCCATTCCAAAGTCAGATGATCCAAAAGAACGTGGGAATTATCAAACAATATCATTAATATCACACACAAGTAAAATTTTGCTGAAGATCATTCAAAGACGGTTGCAGCAGTACATCGACAGGGAACTGCCAGAAATTCAAGTCAGATTCAGAAGACAGTATGGAACAAGGGATATCATTGCTGATTTCAGATGGATCCTAGCTGAAAGCAGAGAATACCAGAAAGATGTTTACCTGTGTTTCATTGACTGTGAGAAGACATTCAATGGTCTGGATCATAACAAATTATAGATAACTTTGCAAAGAATGAGAATTCCAGAACACTTAATTGCACTCATGAGGAAACTGTACATAGACCAAGAGGCAGTCATTCAAACAGAACAAGGGGATACTGTGTGGTTTAAAGTCAGGAAAGGTGTGCATCAGGATTGTATCCTACCACCATACTTATTCAAAGTGTATGCTGAGCAAATAATCCTAGAAGCTGGACTATATGAAGAAGAATGAGACATCTGGATTGGAGGAAGACCCATTAATGACCTGTGTTATGCAGATGACAACAACCTTGCTTGCTAAAAGTGAAGAGGACTTGAAGCACTCACTGATAAAGATCAAAGACCACCGTCTTCAGTATGGATTACACCTCAACATAAAGAAAACAAAAATCCTCACAACTTGACCAATAAGCAACATCATGATAAATGGAGAAAAGATTGAAGTTGTCAAGGTTTCATTTTACTTAGATCCACAATCAACACCTATGGAAGTAGCAGTCAAGAAATCAAAAGACCCATTGCATTGGGCAAATCTGCTGCAAAAGACCTCATTAAAGTGTTAAAAAGCAAAGATGTCACTTTAAGGGCTAAGGTGACCCTGACACAATCATGGTATTTTTAATCCTCTCATATGCATGTGAAAGCTGGACAATGAATAAGAAAGACTGAAGAATCGATGCCTTTTAATTACTGTGTTGGCAAGAATATTGAATATGTCATGGACTGCCAAATTTGTCTTGGAAGAAGTACAGCCAGAATGCTCCTTAGACACGAGGATGGTGAGACTTTGTCTCACATACTTTAGACATATTATCAGGAGGGACCATTTCCTGGAGAAAGACAAAATGCTTGGTAGAGTAAAGAGTCAGTGGAAAACAGGAAGACCCTCAACGAGATGGACTGACATACTGGCTGCAACAATGGGCTCAAGCATAACAACGTTCATGAGGATGGCGCAGGACAGGGCAGTGTTTCTTTCTGTTATACAAGGGGTTGCTATGAGTCTGAACTGACTCGATGGTACCTAACAACAACAAGCCTCAAGCCTCCCCAGACTTCAGGGCCAGCCTGGGGAGAATATACACAATGGCCGCTCTTCGTGTTTAGAATGTCACCCCCACCTTCATTGTTAGTGGAAAGCAGCAGGAACCAACTCAAGTTGATTCAACCAACTCATCTTCCTAGTTTAAAGGAAGAAAGTTTATTAAAAGAGTTCAACCAACTCAACTTTCTAGTTCAATAAAAAGAATGTTTATTAAAAGGACATCAGCTGTTGGACAAGATAATGTAGACTCATCTCTCTCTGCTCCTTCTTGCTAAGTATAAACTCTAGAACTGATGCCAGAGGAGAACACTGAAAGGTGGAAGAGGAAGGTAGACTGGTTTGGGACCAGGAGGAGGGTATTTTACATCCCCCAGCCACCAGAACAAGGTGATCCATGCCAGCAGTTCCTGACCTCCAGCCTAGCAACAAGGAGCCCTGGTGGCACAGTGGTTAAGCACTTGGCTGCTAACAAAAAAGTTGGTGGTTCAAACCCACCAGCCTTGGAAACCCTATGGGACAGTTCTACTCTGTTCTGTAGGGTCACTATGAGTCATAATCAACTTGACAGCAGTGGGTTTGGTTGGTTTGGTTCAGCCTAGAAACAGAAGCAACCTGGGTCAAGTGAGAGTCCCATCCACAACACCAGCTGAGCCGACCACGGGCAGGGTGCCCCGATCTGAAGCCAGGCTGACCATAAGCGGCCAAGAGGAGCACTCCCCTTCCCCACCAGGCCTGTGACCCCAATGAGTGACACCACTGGCAGATGAGAGAGCTGGTTGGCACCTGCAAGAGGGACCCTGCCACAAAACAGCCCAGCCTGGGAAGCCTCTTTGGGACTCACCTCCCAGCGGGAAACCCAGGGCTGCCTGGCCTGGAAGAACCCGACCTGGCCCTCGGGCAGCACCGGCAAGGACCAGTGGGAGCCCAGCAGCACCAGGTAAACCAGGCGGGCCGAAATATCACCGCAACAGCTCTGACAACTAAACCACCAGGGGGATCACAGCCCACGAGAAGGCCAGGGCCATTACTGTGTTTTCAAGGCGACCCTAGATCATCCCTTCTACAGTGCTGACCAGCCACTTGGTTGGGTGGTGGGTCTCCCTCTCCCTCCAGGGCAGCTGTGCAGCTCATCCAAGGACTCTTTGGTCTTGGGCCCGAGCACTCTCCACGCTGACCAGCAATGGCGTCGCAGCCTCACCTGCTGGGAGGGCCTCCCCAGGAGCAGCGGATCCGTGTCCTTGTATGTGTGGGTGGGGGGATGCGTGACTCCCCGACATCTGCCTACAGCTCTCAGAACACCCGTCCACTGATCTCTGGGGACCTCAGATTCAGCTCTCTGCCCCCAGGAGCCACCTCTTCCTCAGAGGCTGGAGCTCATGCCTGGACCCACAGCCAGACCCTCGCTGCCTCCCCTCAGCCTCTAGAGGCCATTTCTCCCAGTTCTGCACCACGATCGCTGGAAGAGGGCTCTTCCTTGCTGGACGTGCTCTCTGGGGCAGCAGAGGCTGCACACAGGTGCTTCGGGAGCCTGCACCCTGTCTGTGAGGTCTGTCTACCTGCTTTAACACCGTGGTTTTCAGACTGCTAATAAAGACATCTTCTATGGAAGCCAGTAAGGCAACTGTGCCTCTTTGGGCATCCCTGGATTTCCCTGGCCACTGTTCACAGTGAGGGCTGACAAAAGGTGGGGGCCCCACACCTGAGCAGCATCAGAGGTAACGTGGTCCTGCTCCCTGTCTGGGAGGCCGGATGGCAGCACACTGGGTCCTTTGCTTAAGTTCACAACTCACCTTCCAAAAACACAAGGACATTGAGTTGTGTGACAAAGGAGCGTTTATATTCTCTATGATGGGCACATGGCCAAACTGACCTCAAACTAACCAGCACCCATTATTCAGCAGCCCTCACCCACCGCATGTGTGTCCAGAGTCCTCTGTGACCAGAGGACAGGGACCATGGACAGCAGCAGGGCTACACGGGGCCTGTGTTACACGAAGCAGCATGCATTCTAGTGGGGAGATGTTAGATGATGAAAGACAGACAGACAGACAGGTGAGAGATAGATAGGTAGACAGATGATTGATATAGAGATAGATGATAGACAGACAGATAGACAGATGATTGACAGACAGATGATTGATAGATGACTGAGAGATAGATGGTGCACAGACAGATTTGTAGATAGACGAGGGGACAAACGGACGAACTGACAGATGGACAGACAGACAGGTAGATAGACAGATGATTGATAGAGAGATAGATGGTGCACAGACAGATATGTAGATAGATGGACGAGGGGACAAATGGATGGACTGACAGATGGACAGACAGACAGATAGATGATAGCTAGATGAGAGAGACTGGATACCAGCAGGGCTAAAAAGAAAAGGTAAAGTGGGTCGGGGAAAAGGATATGTGGGAACTCTCTGTACTGTCTACACAATTTTTCTGAAAACCTAAAACAGCTCTAAAAAATAAAGCCAATTATAAAAAAATAATGAAATAAGATAAATAAAGTGGCGTGAGGGGACAGGACCAGTGGGGAGGGTGACATTTCATGTGGAGTAGCAGTCACTTGAATGAAGTGGGGAGTGAACTATGGAGACCTCTGTTGGAAGAATGGCGTTTTTTCCAAAGGCAGGGTGAGCGTGAAATCCCCACAGGGACAGGAGTTCAAGTCTCAAGACAGGCGCTGAGGGCAGCACTGGTGTGGGAGCCACGTGGGCAACAGGGGAGCGTTAGAGCGAGAGGTCTCACGGGTGGTTGGCCCTGCAGAGGCAGTCTACTTGGCGTCACGTTTGGGAGCACGTGGGCGTAGTATGTTACGTTTGCTGTGATAATGCAGTTAGGAACGAGGGTAAGTGCAGACAGAGTGAGTATGGGGCCCTGGGGAGGGCTCAGTCGAGGGTCTGTACACGATGCAGACCCCAGGGGGGAAGGTGTGAACCAGATAAGGGTGGACGCTGAGTGTGCAGACTTGGGTGCACCTGGGCTGGGCCACACCCAACGAGTCAGACTCTCGCACACAAGCCCTGCTGCTCCCTGTGGGGCCAGGGTGGCGCTGGTGCAAGGGCCTGGAGAGGTGGGCTTCCTCTCTCACTCTCTCACCCGTGTAGAGCCCTTGACCCTTCATGGTGGGAAAGGGGGTCTCCTGCCCCTGCAATCGCAGGCCTGAGCTCCTAACCCAGCCCTAACGTGGAAGGAATGGAGGGGGCCTGGACCCACTGTCCGGGACAGTGACCAGCTACAGGACACGGCCTGCGTGAGCCAGCAGTGTTTCAGGCTTGTTAATGGCATCCGTGGAACACGATTCCTGGGAATTGTGGACAGGTGCACCTGGGAAGCGCTCCGTGACCACCTTCCCAGGACACACCAGGAAGAACACGTTCCAAGAGCACCCACGGGAGGATGCCGCCTTGTTCTTAGAACCGGCCATTTCCCAAGCTTCCTGGAAAACAAAGCGCTTGTCTTCTCTGGCCTGCCTCCCTATGCTCGGTGACGGAGCATTCAAGGGGCAGGGCCCTGGCCCCTGCTTGTCCTCTGTGTCACCACCAACGCCTTGCTAAGCCGCTTCCTCCTCACCTGCAAATGAGCAGAGAGGAACCCGGAACTCAGAGGGCTGTTGAGAATTAAAGGGGAAACGCAGGCCGTGGCCCTGAGGCCCCGCGCACAGTCACTGCCCTGTAAACAGCCGCAGAAGCGGTGCTGTCGTGGTGGAGCAGCGCTCTGCTCAGTCCCGCACCCAAGATCTGCCAGCTGTCAGGGGCAAACACCCCATGTGCCTCCCCTCCCCACCAAGCTTCCACAAAAACAGGGACTTTGATCCACACACAAGCACCCTGAACACAGCACCTCCCTGAGGTGGCACAGCCGTGGTCACCAGACAGAGCTGCTGGGGACTGACCCCTGCCTGGCAAGCCGCCTGACCCTGTGTCCTGCCCTCACACAGGGGCGCTCCACACCCAGCTGCCTGCAGTGGGACCCCACCTGAGTGGACTGCCCAGGCAAACACGAGGGTCTCCCCAAACCCCCCACCCTTGGAAGGAGGAGTTGGAATCAGTACCGAATCCGCTGGGGTGGGCGGATGGGGTGGACTCTTTCCTGGTGTGGTAACAAGTGGCCGATACAGAGAGAAAGCAGAGGTCAAGGAGGAAACCAGAGCTGCTCTACGAAACCCCTAACCTCCACCCCAGAGTCCCAAGATGGCAGCGGAGAGGCCCCGCCTGAGCAGGTCTTGGGCCGCCTGGAAAGACCTGCCCATCCCGGGGGGCAGGGCCAACACACCAGCCACTCACCATGGGAGAGCCAGCTGCTCATCTCCCAGGACTCCCTGGGGGCACCCCCTCTCCACTGCAACCCAACGCCCGCCCTTCCCCCAGGTGAGCGCTTCACCATTAGGAATGTGAAGCCACAGGTGTCTGTTCCCGCCCCCACCCCTCACCCACCCCCCTGGTGCTTGTTTACACAAATGGAACCATGGAAGACCCCGGGTCTCCAACCTGCTCTGTCTCCCTGGGAATATATGCAGGATGCCCTCACCTGAGGCAGGTGTGTCTCCCTGATTGTCTATTGCAGCTCCCGCCAAGGAGGGACAGGACCCGACACCGATCCATGAGGGGTTGCACCCTTCCCCCCAGGACATGCATCGTGCACACGCCCATACTGCTCCTGTCAATCGCCCACCCGGAGGCCAAAGCCAGGGCCATACCCCGCCTTGATGGTGGTGGGCTCGCAGGCACCCGAGTGCTACTGTCACTGTTCCTCAGCAGGTGGAACCGCAATCCCCACCGCCACGTGCAGGGCTTGCCTGCCCCCTCCCTCGCCCTCACCACTGTCCCTCAGTGGAGCAGGTGACCGCGGGGGGAGAAGCCAAGTGCACTGCCATCGAGTCAATTCCGACTCATAGCGCCCTTAGAGGACAGAGTAGAACTGCCCCATAGTGTTTCCAAGCTGCTCCTGGGAAACCCTAGAGGGCAGTTCGAATCCACTCGACCGCAGTAGTTTTGGTTTGGGTTTTTTGGCTCCAGAGGCAGAGTAAACCAGAAACCGGGGAGGCCATGGCGAGCCGAGGGGCGGGTGGCCGGAACCGGTGAGGGCCTAGGGCAGCCGCCAGTGGGGTCAGGGGTGGCAATGCAAGCCCCTCATGCCGTGAGAGGGGAGCCTCCTCGCCCAGACACAGCTGTGCCCGTGCAGGACAGTGTCCTGGCATGTCCTTGACCAAGAGCCTCACCAGGAAGTGCCCCGACCCTGGCGGTCAGCCTGGAGCCGACCCCTCACCCTTTCCGTCTGTGGTTCCTCCAGGAACTGCCCAGGCCTGGGGGACCTCGCTGCCCTCCTGTATAAGCCCCGGCGGCACTGCCTCGGCCTCCTCACTCTCCGGAGCTCAGACGTGCCCCACCACCACCACCCTGAGGTGCCTCCCGCTCACCCTGGGCCTGGCCCTCCGTGTCGTCCGTGCCATCAGCATCTCTCCAACCGTGAAGGAGCTGGAGATGCAGAAGTTCAGACGACAGGCGTGCAGTGGGGGTGAGTGGCCAGCTGCAGGGTGGGCAGGAGGCCGGGGCCTCAGAAGGCCAGGAGGATCCAGGGGATGCTGAGATTTGGGGGCCCCTGCCCTCCAACCTTTAAGATAGCTTTCCCAGCTCCAGCTCCGTGGCTCCCCAAGATCCAAATATTCTCCACTCACTCCTGGTGAGGGGCCCAGCTAGGTCCTCCTTTGGGCTCAGGAGGAGATTTGCTAGGATATTCAGGTCAACTATGGAGGGTAGTCCCAGTTCTGGGGCTCAGTGCATGCTCCTTGACCCCAGCTCTGCTCCTTTCTCTTCCAGCTGAGAGAGCTGGGGGGAGGCAGGACCCTGCTTCCCTGGATCGGGTAGGGGTTGGGAAGGACCCCTCCAGCCCCACTGGGGAGTCCCTCACGGCCCTCCCCTCAGCTGGCAGGGATCTGGCACTCCATGGCGATGGCGGTCAGCAGCCTGCCCCTCCTGGAGACAGAAGACGCCCCTCTGAGAGTGTATATCAAGGAGATACGGCCCACCCCTGACGACAACCTGGAGGTGGTCCTGCTCAAGAGGTGGGTTTGCCCTCTGGGCTGCGGCCAAGTGGCCAGGGTGTGCCGGGTGGCTCAGCCTTCCTGGGCGGGGCTCCAGGGCAGGGCACCCCCAGGCAGTTTCTGGTAGGACCCAGCTCCAGGTGTGCATCTAACAGGAGTGTCAGCCAGTGCCAGGTGCCCTGGGGGTAAGGGCAGGCCTCAGGAGGTTCCTGGTCCCCTCAGCCCAGCCCAAGGGCTTCCAGCTTAACAGGCTGACTGCCCATACCCACCCGGGACAGTGTGGGGGCAGGTCAGGCGGGAGGCCAGGCTGGGCACTGCAGGCCTGGTAGTGGGCTTTCCTGAGATGACCCTGGCTGTCCCAGAGTCGGGGTGGGAAGATAAGTGTTGTGTGGGGTGGCAAGGCTGTGATGAGAACATGACCCTCAGGACTGCTGTCGTGGAATCTCTATGGCACCCACACATCAGGGTCACCCACACCACCCCCTAGGTTGTTCTCCCAGGCTCCACCTGATTCTCGGTGGCTTTGTCCAGCTGGGGAACTCCATGGCGTAGAGGCCACAATGAGGGCAGTTAAGCCCTGGGAGGTCCAATAATGGGGACAGGAGCTCCCTCTGTCCCAGGTACCTCCCTGGCTCCCAGTCCCCTCCCCTCAGCCTTTGTTTTATTACAGTGGAGTTTGAAAACAAAATGGCAAATGCTGTACAACCCCGTTTACACGAAATGTCTAGAACAGGCAAATGCACAGAGACAGAGAGTAGAGGAGACGTTTTCAGGTTTTGGGGGTGAGTGGGGACTTATTGCTGAAAGGATACTGGGTTTCTGTTTGAGGTGATAAAAAAACTTTTGGAAATGGATGGTTGCACAACACAGTGAACCTAATTAGTGCCACTGAAGTGTACATATAAAATGGTTAAAATGGCAATCTTTTTGTTCTGTGTCTTTTACCACGCTTTTTTCAAACGGAGTTTGAGCAAACGGCTCACAGGCTGATTTGCTTTCAGGGAGAGCAATAGGTGTGTGGAGAAGATCATTGCCCAGAGAACTGAGAACCCTGCTGAGTTTGAGATCAGCTAATAGTGTGCCCAGCCACAGGTGCGACAGGGGTGGACACCCTCAGCTGGGGGCTCAGAGGCATCCAGGAGGTGCTGGTGTGAACTTAAGTCCAATCAGTCCCAGGCACAGCGGTGGGGCCCAGAGAGTGGCATTGCCTTTGAAAGCTGCCCAGGTGATGCTAATGTGCAGCCAGTTGGCATCCACTGGCCCAGGTTCGAGCAAGCCCCCTGCTCAGCTCCAACTCTGGGAAGCTTCACCCACCCTGCAGTGGCCACTATCTCTCCCTTATAAATGTGACTGCATCTCACATGGCAATTCTCTGCTCCTTCCATTCTGTTGCTTGGAGTCCATGTGTCTCCCCGAGATCAACATGGAAACTCCATTACTTAACCATTTTGAATCACAGTATACAAGGTGGCTCATCTAAGGTAGTCATCTGGGACTTTGGATGAATGGATGGATGGATGGATGGATGGATGGATGGATGGATGGATGGACGGATGGATGGATGGTGGATGGGTGGATGGATGCATGGATGCATGCATGGATGCATGGATGCATGCATGGTTGCATGGATGCATGCATGGATGCATGGATGCATGGATGGATGGGTGGATGGATGGAAGGGTGGGTGGATGGATGGATGGATGGATGGATGGATGGATGGATGGATGGATGGATGGATGGATGGATGGATGGATAGGTGGGTAGATGGATGATTGAATAGATGGATGGATGAGTGGATAAATGGAAGAGTGAATTAATCTCTCATCTAGGAGGCAGAGGAACATATATGGCAGAGAGCCACAGTAACTACTAAGGACTTTTCCACTCCTATTTGTACTTTGGTATCTATCTGTAAAGTATGTGGGGCCATTGGAGGGAAAAGGTCCCCATATACATGTGCAGGTGTTGAAGACTCAAAAGAAGCACCTCATGAAGTCAACACGAGACAGGTGTGCATTGTCTAGAGCATGATAGGGGAGCAATTGAAGAGGGTAGCAAGACTGGTGATGAAGCCGCCTTTCAGCCCAGTGGCTGAGATGGGAGGTTCCAGCTCATTGTGCAGGAAGACCCAACCAGCACACATCTCCTGTGTGAATGGAGAATTTGGAATTTATGTCTGTCCCTGTCTTGGTTTCTTTTCTAGACCTGGATGAGAACAAAGTCTTCATGCTGGACACTGACTACAAAAATTTTCTGTTCACTTGCATGGATAGCACCATCGCCCCTGAGCAGGACTTAGTGTGCCAGTACCTGGGTACGGGTCTAGTTCCTGGGCTCTGGTGGGCAGTGGGCTTGGAATGCAACCTGGATAGCTGGTGTGATGGTTAAGATTGTGTGTCAGCTTGGCTGGGCCATGATTCTCTCTGTTTTAATGTAATCTCTCCCATGATTGAATATACTGTGAGTAGCCAATCAGTGAAAGGGAGTCTCCTTGGGGGTGTGGCCCGCATCTGTATATAAGCAGACCCTCTGGCTTTTTGCTGTTTCTGGATCCTGCAGCTGCTTCCTGTCGTCTCATCTCCCCTTCTTGGGACTTGAGCTGTCAGCTTATCTGCCGAACCTTGGATTCGTTGATCTGCACAGCCTGTGAGTGGGAGCCCTGCTCTCTGACCTTCCAATCTTGGGCTTGCCAGCTTCTGCAGCTGTGTGACTTGGGAGAGGCCTCTACCCTGATCCACGGGCTTGGGACTTTCTAGCCTCTACAATCACGTGAGCTGTTTCCTTGATATAATCTCTCTATATATACATATTTATACACGTTACTGGTTTTGCTTCTCTAGGGAACCCAGCCTAAGACAGCTGGTCTGCATTATAGATGGCAGGCAGCACAGCTGGACCACGTGGCCCTGGGAGCTTGTGGAGGACAGGGAGGGACAGGGTCTGTCCAGGGTTACCTCAGGACTCTCAGGGAGTGTTATAGGCAGTGGACGTGGTGACAGGGCTCTTGAGGACAGCTCAGACATGGAGGGAGAACAGATGAGGCTGATGTGGGCTGCAGGGAGGACATTCCAAGCAAGTCGCCCGCAAGTTCTTGTGACTTGTTGGTGTGATCATAGTTAAAAAAAAAAAAAAAAAAACCTGTTGCCATCAAGTTGATTCCAACTCATGGTGACCCCAGGTGTGCAGAGTAGGACTGCTCCATAGGGTTTTCAAGGCTGTGACCTTTCAGAAACAGATCACCAGGCCTGTCTTGTGAGGTGCCTGTGGGTGGGTTCAAACTACCAACATTTCAGTAATTTAGTACTTAACCGTTTGCACCACCCAGGGACAATCACCCAGGGTGATATAAATCCAACAACCCTTGTTCGTGGAGATTTTAAATGGTTTCACCCAATGGGAAGTCAGATATGAAAATGTTTTTCCAACTGTATTGTTCCAAAAACAGACATAAGGTGAGCTTCTCCATTATCTCAGTAGCCGCGCTATTGGACATTCCCAGTATCTCCAGCTAACCATGGGACCTGGGGCTGCAGGGACGCTCCCAGACCTATCAGTCAGCACCCTGGGCTGTGCAGTGAGACCGGATGTTTTTTGGGAGAGGCTGCGTGTGCACTTCCTCCTGTGACTGTATAGACACTGCTGGAGCGGGCAGGCCCAGTGCTGTCCTGCGGGAGGATAGGGGCAGGGAGAGTGGGCTGAAGAGCAAGTAAGCTGATGGAGCCCTGACTTCACCACTGGGAACTGCAGTGGGCCAAACTCAACCTCAGGAGGATGGCCAGAGCCAGGGGCTAACCCCACTTCCCCTACAGCCAGAACCCTGAAGGTCGACACCAATGTCATGGAGCAATTCAAGGTGGTCCTAAAGACCTAAATGCCAATTATCCTTGACTTCACCCAGAGGGAAGGTCAGTGCCCATCCAGTCACGCAGGGTCCTGGTTTCACTTTGGCTTATTGGTTTATCAATAAGAAAGCTAAAATGACAGCCCTGGTTCCCTGTTGGCACTTTTTAATTGAAGAGCCATCTTTCTCCTGGGTGTGTTACGTCCCTGTTCCCCACCAGGTGCCCAGGGAGATGGTGGGTGGGGGTCCCACCTCCCTCCCAAACCCTCCCATCCCCTGGGCTGTCAGCCAAGTCCCCTTCTTTTCCGTGATGACCCGTTGTCCCTTTCTTTCACAGAGAGGTGTCACGTGTAGGTGAGCGCTTCTGGTCCACCTCATGGGGTAAGGTACTCACCCATCCTCCCGAATGGCAGTGCACGGGGAGAGTACCCTGTGGGCCCGGACAGACCCCACCTCCCACTGAGGCCCTTCAGGGTCCTGGGGGCTCCCCTGGCAGTCCCAGAAACCCAGGCTGGCTGAGTGCCAGTGTCTCTTGGGTCGGCCTTTCTCAAGCGGTCATTTCATATGTGCTGGGCCCCATCGAGTTCCCACTCATCCTTCTGGAGGTGCTGGGGAAGGAGGAGGGAGGATAGTCTTGGAGGTGACAGGCCCCTCCAAGCTGAAGGTTTGGGGGGGCCGGGGTTCCACCTCACACAAGGAGGGCCCCTCACTATGGCCAGGCAGGGCTGGCATGCATCTGTGGGTTCCTGGAGTTACAGGAGTGTCACTGTGTCCCCCAGGTCTGCGAGAGTCCCGGCAGCACAGCTCCTCCGCGGTGAGGGAGACACATCACCGCCCCCCAAGTCCTCACCAGAGGAACCCCTCCCATCGAGGAGTCAAAGCGGTTCAAGACCAAGGACGCCACTCTTCCTGGGACCCGACCCCTCTTGGTCTCAGACATGGACTTCCTGTTCTGGGTGGTTTCTCTCCAGCAATAAATGACCCGTCACCCTCTCTTCTGAGTATGTCCTTTCTGGCTTGTGGGATGGAGCCGGTGGAGGAGTGGAAGGCCAGGAAGCAAGGCCAGGATGTACTGTTCCATGGAATGGGCCCATGACATTTGGGGGTGGCACAATTGTTAAGAGCTCAGCTGCTAACCAAAAAGCCAGCAGTCCAAATCCACCAGCCACTCCTTGGCAACCCTATGGAGCAATTCTTCTCTGTCCTATTGGGTCGGTATGAGTCAGAATCGACTTCACGGTGACAGACTTGGTTTGGTTTACAGGGTATAAACCGGTTGCTGTAGAGCCAACTCCAACTCACGGTGACTCCATGTGTATCAGATGGGAACTGTGCTCCACAGGGTTTTCAATGGTTGATCTTTCAGAAGTAGATCACCAGGACTTTCTTCCAAGGTTGACTCAAACCACCTACTTTTCTGTTAGTAGCTGAGCGTGTTAGCCGTTGATACCTGAAAGGTACACAGATCACCTCTCCTCATAACCTGTTGGCCAGAAGGTGTCATATAACCTCACTCAACCACAAGGGGGCCAGAGAGTACAATTCTACTGAGGAACAGACAGGGACTTTCTTAAGCTGACAAAAAAACAACCAAAATCCTTAAAGCTAACATCAGACTTCAGGGCAAGACACTGGATGTTTCCCCCTTAAGACTGGGAAGAAGGCAAGGTGTGCTGTCTCATCACCCCCATTCAGCACTACACAGCACGGAAAGCCCCAGCCAGTGCAATGAGACAGTAAAAAGAAAGAAAGACATGCATGTTATGAAGGAAGAAATAAAACTTTCTCTGTTCACAGATGGTATGATTGTTTATATAGAAATTCCGAAAGAATCTACAAAAAAAAAAACCCTTAGAACTAGTAAGTGAGTCAGCAAGGCTGCAAGTTACAAGTTCAGCATGGGAACAACAATTGTGTTTCTCTACACTGTGGGGGCAGTCCTGGTGGCCCAGTGATTAAGAGCTCAGCTACTAACCAAAAGGTCGACAGTTTGAATCCACCGGCTGCTCCTTGGAAAGCCCATGGGGCAGTTCTACTCTATCCTGTAGGGTCGCTATGAGTTGGAATCAACTGGACGGCAATAGGTTTGGTTTGGTTTGGCTTGGACCACTAGTGGGATTGTTATCATTGTTAGGTGTCATCAAGTTGTTTCCGACTCATAGCAACCCTATGTACAACAGAACAGAACACTGCCTGGTCCTGCGCCATCCTCACAATCGTTGTTATGTTTGAGCCCATTGTTGCAGCCACTGTGTCAATCTATCTCGTTGAGGGCTTCCTCTTTTTTGCTGACCCTCTACCAAGCATGATGTCCTTCTAGTAGGGTAGGCTGAGTAATGCCCCCTCCCCTCAAAGATGCCCACATCCTAATCCCCAGAACCTGCAAATGTCACCTGACATGGAAAAAGGGACTTTGCAGATGTGATTATTAAGGCTCTTGAGATGGGAAATTGTCCTGGATTATCCAGGTGGCCCGAAGTGTAATCACAAGGGTCCTTAAAGAAGGAGGTAAGAAGGTCAAAGGCAGGAGAAGGCTTTGTGACAACAGAAGTAGAGATTGGAGTGATGTGGCCAGTAACCAAGGAATGCTGGAAGAGACAAGCGATGATTCTTCCCTGGAGCCTCCAGAAGGAGCCATCACTGCCCACACCTTGATTTTAACCCCTTAAGACTCATTTGGAGCTTCGGACCACAAGAACTGTAAAACATACATTTGTGTTGTTTTAAGCCACTAATTCTGTGGTAACTTGTTACAGAAGCAAAAGGAAATCAATACAACTAGCAATGAGCCACTGGAATTTGAAATTAGAAACAACAACAACAAAAAATCCTTTTGCAACAGCACCCAGTAAATGCAATGGTATACACCACTGCCGGAGGGAATACAAAATGTCACAGCCACCGTGGGGAGCAGCTTGGCAGCTTCTTATAAAATCAACCATACACGTACCCCATGGCCTAGCAATATCACTCCTGTTCACCAAGAGAAATGAAAACTATGTTCACACAAAAACCTGCGCAAATGTTTATAGCAGCTTTCTTTGTAATTGCCCACAACGGGAAACAATCCAGTGAATGAATAAGCAAGTGGTGGACACCTGAACAACCTGTGGTCCACCCACACCCTGGAATGCTACCCAGCAATGAAAGGGGATGAACTATCGATGCTGTAACAGCAGGGATGACTCTTATGTGGATTTTTCTGAGTGAAAGAAGCCAGATCCCAAAGAATACATGCTTTATGGTTCTCTTTATGTGACATTCTGGAAGAGACAAAACTCTAAGGATGAAAAGCAGGCAGTGTGAGGGAATGTGGAGGTGATGAAATGGTTCTGTAATTAGCTGTGGTGGTGGGCATAAGACTGTGTGAACCCATCAAAGCCCATAGACTGCACACCACAGACAGTGAGCTTCACTTTGCGCGTTAGAAGCTCAGCCAGGATGTGAGGTCACCCGAGACAGAGGGCAGATGATTGTGACCAATGAATTATTAAGGTTGAGTCGCATTGCCCCACTGAAGGGGGTGGGGAGACAGAGGTGACCTAAAACCTAAAAGGAAATCAAACCCCTTGCGGTCCGGTGGATTCCCACTCATGGCCACCCTATAGGACAGAGCAAAACTGCCCCCTAGCGTTTCCAAGGCTGTAATCTTTACTGAAGCAGATCACCAGGTCTTCTCTCCTGTGAAGTGGCTGGTAGGTTAGAACAGCTGGTCTTTCAGTTAACAGCAGAGTGCTTAACCACTGCACCACCAGAGCTCCTGAGCTGACCTAAGTAACTTTGAAACAGGGCTTCGAACTGGTTCGTTTGGGTTTGAACCACTGAGGAGAATTTGCATTTTTAACACATTCCCAGTAAGTTATACATAAGAATCACCTGGGGATCTTGTTAAAATGTAGATTCTGGTTCAGTATATCTGGGGTGGAAATGCAAATTTCCGGGATATGTACAGAAAACAGCAGGATTGGTTGAGCTTTTTGGCTAAAATCTTCCTATCCATACGCTGTCCTATGATAAGAGGACTCAGCACCATCACATAGCCATCTTGGGAACGCAGGTGGCAGCGTTGCTTGGTGGTAATAAGGTCCCTCTCCTCTCTGCTCACTTCTCTCTTTTATATGTCAAAAGAGATTGACTCAAAATACATCCTAACACTATAGATTGTGTCCTGTCTTATTAACATAACTGACTCTAATCCTGCCTCATTAACATCATAGAGGTTAGGACTTACAACACATAGGATAATCACATCAGATCACAAAACGGAAGACAACTACATAATACTGGGAATCATGGCCTAGCCATGATTTGGGGGGAACACAATTCAATCTGTAACACCCACCCAAAAGACCTTTTGAACTTTGACAAATTAATTTCATTCAGTATCCATGAGGTCACTCCCTTTTTGAAAGGGATTGATTAGGCAGGCAGTGAGGAGGAGCCCTGGAGAGCATCCTCTGTGGGTCAGGATGGGGAGGGGCTCTGGGGCCATCCTCTGTGGGTCAGAGATGCTGGTGGAGCTGGTGTCCCGTGATGGTGGGTGACGGATTCCAGAATGCCAAGGCCAGGCAGCACTTCACCCTCAGATATAAGGTGGGGGTACTTACCGACCATCCTGCCCTGCAGGTCTGTGATGATGGCTCATAGACCGTGGTGTTCCCAGGGTGAGAGAGACCAGCAGTCCTCAGAAAGGGCACATTTAGGATTGATCCTGAGCAGGTTGTTCTGATCACCTCCTTACTCCATGGTGGGAGAGGGGTTCCCACCCTGGGTTCTGGGGATGGCTGAACACACAACACCCAGCCCTGGACAGATGAGCAGACAGCATTTATTACTTACATATGCTCAGAGCCCAGGGACACGGGACATGCCATGCAGAGACACACAGGGCTGCTCTCAGGAGAAGAGTGAACACCGGGGGCTCAGGAGGCAGGCTTTGTAGTAACAACAGAGTGGAGTGTCCCTGGTTCCCATGGAGGGTGTGATTGGCTTGTCTGAATAATTCCATGGCTGGCTGAAGCCCACTACTCAGGGCTAAGCAGGCCCTGCGTCTGGTCCCTGTGATACGGAGGGGACTTCATCTGCAGGAGCAGAGTGGGCAGTTAGGCCATTCGAGGACCTCCTGGTTCCAGATGTCAGGGCAGCATGTGGTAGTGAATCTTAATTTCAGATCTTACACCAAACAGGCCTAGAGTACACAAGGAACACAAGCATGTCTTGACCCCCAATTTCATTGACTTGCATGATCAGAGAAAGAGGGAGGAAGGGAAAGAAAGAGAGGAAGGAAGGAAGAGAGGGGGAGGCTTGCACGTTGTTGTGATGCTGAACAGGTTTTAGCAGAGCTTCAACAGCACCCCCTCACAGCTCCCACCACACGCAGAATGACCTCAACATCCTGCCCCTGGCCCAGAGCCAGGACGGAAGGAGGGAGGGAAGGAGAAAGAAAGGGAGGAAACTGGTAAGCACCTAGTGTACACCAGCCGCTCCATGAAGAATCTCCGTCCCTCCCCCAGGTCTGGGTCTAAGCTGCTCACAGACCTGAACTCCTTCCTGTACTTCTTCAGAGACAATGTTTTTTGGTGGTGTGTTCACTGTTTCACAAGTTCTTTTCATTTCCGGTTCATGCAGGTTTCGCTACTTTATTCTACAAAGGACTTAAGGCCTGAGTGCTCTTTTCTGAATCATACCCAATGCCCACCACCCAAATGAGGGCAGTTTAATAACTGCACGTTTGGCTTTTGATGGAAACTCCCACAGGAAGGATCTGAAAAGTTCTGGCACCAGGGACACCCACGCTTTCTCTGACCACGGCCCTCTAGCTCTGCTTGGTCTTCCTGCAGGGCCCCGTCTCCCCTCCCAGGGGCCCGGTTCTTGGTGAGAGTGGCAGTGCCAGGGGCCAGGGGCTGGGGGCCACTGTGAGTCCTCACCCAGACAGAGGATGGCTGCTCAGGCCTGTCAGCACTCACCTTCTGTCCCTGTGACTGGGGAGCACTCACCTGGCCATTGCTGACCAACACCAGGGTCACAGGAAGCCGGACAGTGGGAACGCAGCTGGCTGTGGGTGATAGGGGGCCAGGGGTTGTGGTCTGGGACCGCCAGGGTCTGCGGCCCCTCATCACTGGGGTCTATCATCCCCAGGAGCTGGAGCTGGCTCCTGGGGATTCTTTGGGTGGAGGAGACAGCATCTGATGTAACACTATCTGCTTGTAATTGGTGTGATGGGTTCCTTCCGCGGCCGAGGCGAGGAACTGGGGCTCTGAGGCTGGAGTCCGCCTTAGCAGGTCCCTGTGGGAGCGCCTCCATCGCTGGTCCAGAAGGTGTGCACTCGAGGGGGACAGGAACTCCTGACACCGTGCTCCATGCAGCTACTGCTGTGGGGGCCAACCCTCCAGGCCATGGGCCCACAGTCGGCCACAGACACCAGAGGCACCCCTGGACCCTCTCCCACCTCTCGTCCAATCCTCCTGCCCTTTACTGGGCAGCTGAGGGATCACGCCCAAGTGCAAGCCTAGTATGCCCCCTCACAGCTCCCACCACACCCAGAATGACATTGACATCCTCCCCCAGCCGGAGCCTGCTGACCAGCTCTGCCTCCTGGACAACCCCACAAGCGCCATTCCAGCCTCCCACACACGCTCCACGCCCTCCAGCCCTCCTGCCAGGCCTCTGTGCCCACGCTTGCTGGACATGACCAGACACCTCTGGGCAACAAGAGTCTGAGGTTTTCTAATGTGGTTGTGGGCATTTCCACTTAGACAACATCCCAAGAATTCCAATGTCCTCTTAAATTCTCCTCTCCAGCCCCAGGCTCTCAGACACCCAGGAGTCAAGGGGAGGGGGAGGAGCCCCAGGTAGCCCTGTAGGGGGAGCTACAGTTGGGGGAGCAGCCAGGTCTGCCAGGTCTCTGAAATGACCTGGCAAGAAAGACCCCAAAAGGGTGTAGTGCAGAGAGTCATGGACCCCTTGGAAGTGTGGAGAAAGCTATGGGCACGGAACATATGATTGTGCATGCATATGTGTGCACACACCTGCACACAAGCACACACTCGTGTACATGCGCACATACATGCACGTGCATGCACATGTACACACACTCACACCAACACAGAAACATGCACACACATGCACGTGTACACACTCACATACATGCACACATGTACACACACTCCCATACATGCACACATATTCACACACTCACATACATGCACATGTGTACACACACTCACACACATGCACACGTGTACACACACTCACACCAGCGCAGAAACGTGCACACACGCATGCATGCACACACACACACACACACGCCCCATACTCAGAGTAACTGCTGCTGTGGCTCCCCCACCTCCACCTCCTGAGGGACAAGAAAGTTTCACACTAGAGCAGCAAGGACACGGGTGAAGCCTCAGATGGCATCATGGAGACACAGCCAGGGCTTTGACACGGGACTCCCCAGCTCCCTCATCCTTCCCCATCCTTTCTGTCCAGATGTGAAAGGGACGGCCCTGTATCCTGCATCTGGCACCTGCGGTGGCAGGACGCTGCCCCCTTCAGCAGCCCCAGAGCCACGTGCTCTCTAAGTGCTCGAGGAGGGCAGGCAGCACCTTGGGTGACCTCTGGGACCTCGGAGCCATAATCCCTTTGGTCTCCCTGGCTTTAGCAGCTGGCTTTCTGTCGAGTCCTGAGCTGGGAGAGGACGGTGGCAGACAAACGGGCTTTTGTGGTTCTGGGCGCCACACTGGGCGGGTGGGAGTGCAGAGCAGCTGGGGTGGGGGTGTGTGTGTCCCAGCTCCAGACCCCACAGCTTCTCTATGGCTCTGCTGGGCTCTTAGAGTCGGGAGTCTTGGGATTAGCAGCAGAGCTGGCCACACAGACTACCCGGCCCTCAGCCTGGGAACAGCCAGCCTCGGCTTGCCCGGGGGGCTGGCACCCAGCAGTGTGGACCCCAGAGCAACTGAAAGCTGACTCAGGTGGGGCCGAGAGCCAGGCCAAAGACCCCCGGCAGAGTGGAGACCTCTTTCCCAGGCTTCTTAGGCTCGTGGGGTCACAGCCTGTTGGGAGCCCTGGACAGCCATAGTTGCCCCCCAGAAATGTGTGCATAGCCCCCTTCCAAAACTGAGACATCTCAGGGGCCCTCGGTCCTCAGAACCCCACCTGGAACCCAGGACATTCCTGTCCAGCTGCTCCGGGGCCCTCACAAAGACCTCTCAGTGTGCAGACATGGCTCCATGTGCCCCTCCCTGAGTCCCCACCCCTGACCTTTCCAGAGCGTTGGGCTATCACTCAGGATCCCCCAACTCTGCAAACGTTTTGATTCTGGGGGGGAGGGGGATGTGCAGGGACAGGGGAGTGGTCGGGGGGGTACTGTTTACCTGGGGTGGCGCTGGTGCTGAAGCCCCAAGTAGAGGGCAGGTGCGGCCCTCACCACAGCGTCCCTGAAGCCCCAAGTAGAGGGCAGGTGCGGCCCTCACCACACCGTCCCTGAAGCCATGCTGCACCGTGAGGCTGCTCCTCAGCCTGGGGCTGGGCCTGGCCTGAGCTCTGCAGGATCACAGCCAGGTGCCCATGCAGCCCAGCTTCCGTGCCGAGCAGGTGGCAAGTGGGGCTGGGGCATCGAGGACTGCTGGGAGGGAGGGGCTCCCACGCGCCCTGAGCCCGTCGTGGGCCTGAGGCTACCTGCCCCTCACCCCCATCTCTCAGCACCTTGTGCTGGGGAGAGCAGCCCTATTTTGCACAGGAACGCTGAAGCTGGCCCACTCTTCCCCGAGAGCAGTGGGCCTGACATGTCCCCCAGGCAAGCCCAGGAGACTGACAGCCTCAGGAGGCTGAGAGCCGCGGACACTGGAGACTCGGTCCTTCTGCTGAGAGGGGCTTCTAACAGAAGAAGAGGAGCCCCTGCCGGTCCTGCCCTGTGCCCCTCTGTGCACACCTTGAGGCCAGACGCTGGCAGAGGGCGAAACTCAGGCCAAAGTCCCACGGCCCCCACCTCGCGCTTAGACCTGACCTGGGGAACTAGCCCCCAGGGCTGCAGCCAGGAAAATAAACTCAGCTCAATTCCAGATTGAGAGGACTTGGAACTCCATCAAGCTTGGTGCCACCAACTGGTCTGTTATCGAAGAGGGAGGCTCCTACCGTGCTTCATGTCCGAGATCCAGCTCCTGGAAGAAGGCAACCTGAACATCACCTACCTCCACAGGTGAGGCCGAGCCCGCGCAGGCAGCACCCTCGGTGCCCACGGCTCAGCCGGTAAGTCCTCAGAGACCCCAGGGCCAAGCCCCACAGCCCAGCCACGGCCCCCGGCTCCCCCAGGCTCAGGGTGTCCTGTCCGACACACATACACACACACACACACACTCTCACACACACACTGTCAGCAGCTTCCACAGGGCGGGAGCAGAACTCCAGGAGCGCCACCTGCCAGGCCCCAGGCTGCCCCCAACAGAGCCCCTCTGCAGCAGGTACCTCTCACTAAGAAGACGAATTTCTTTCTAGAAAAAATGGGTGATGCATAAAGGAATTCTTCACTGGGGAGAAGACCACCATCCCAGGCCGCTATGAATTTGAGTGTGAGTCGGAGTGGCCATGATCCATCCTGTCCCCCTGGGTGGGAGGAAGGGGGCTCAGACAGGTGTCAGCAGGAGCTGGTTGTTGGGGTGGGGCTTCAGAAAGAGATGACAAGGTCACACATTAGTGAAGTGAGGAGGAGCCTCCAGCAGGTACCTGGGCGGGAACCAAGGTGTGCCACGGGAGACCAGACAGCGCCACCCTTTGAAATTCAAAACCTAAGAGTATCAGCCCCCAAGCCGTGCTCCCCAGACTCCCAGGATTCCCCAGCGGACTGTGGGGAGGGCCCCTTATCCTGACCCCTCCCGTGGACTAGAGCGGAGGAGCTGATTGGGAGGAGGGCAGAGGGGCGGGTGCCAACCCAAGATCTCAGCACCTTGTAAGACTTCCCTTGGGGAACAAAAGAGGTTCCAGTGTTTTAAACTCCATTTTGTAAGCCACAGTGCTAAGGTTGAGGGACGGCAGATCCCCACGGGGTCCTGAAGGGGATGGGAGCTACCACCCCAAGAGGTTCCCGACACAGGTTCCTGAGCTCCTGCTGGAGCCTGGGAGACACCCAGCAGCAGAGCATGCTGGGATTGCCATGGTTACAGAGCTCCCCCCGACCCCTCCCCTCCACACCCCCTCTGATTCTTGCCCTCACGCCCCTTCCCTGAGCACAAGCTCACTGAGGGCGCGGCCCCCAGGACGGTGTGCTCACCATAAACTCTTATTGAAAGAATGAACGATGGAATGAACGAGTGATGAGTAAGAAGACATGGCCTGGCCCTTAAGGACCGAGGTCCAGTGAAGACAATTCATGTACAAGAGGGAGAGACAGAGAGAGAAGGAGGGAAGGAGAGAGAGAGGGAGGGAGGGAGAGAGACGGGGGGGGG
>NW_004444150.1:1090525-1120291 GCF_000243295.1 Trichechus manatus latirostris | reverse complement strand
GGGGGGAGGGAGGAAGGGAGGGAGAGACAGAGAAAGAGGGAGAGAAGGAGGGAGGGAGGGAGTCGGGGGAGAGACAGAGAGAGAGAGGGAGGGAGAGAGAGAGAGGGAGAAAAAAACACAAAAAGAGGAAGACCAAGAAGGAGTGACAAACAGCAAGAGACAGAGGAAGAGCGAGAGGAGGGGGAGGAACTCGAGCTGCCTTCCGCGGACCACGTGCTGAGACGGGCTGGGAAGGACTAGGGGCCAGCAGGGCTCCATGGGCTCGGTGGGGCTCCGTGGGGCAGAACAGGGCGGGGACATCAGGCCTGTAAAACCCCAGTAGTGACGTGGGTTTCCTTGATTCTTAGCGAGGTGCAACTCTTCAGAGCCCTAGGTGAGTGGACACATGCCCGACTCCAGGAGGCGGCCTTTTCCACAGGCAGGGAGTGGCAGGTCCTTGTTCTGGGGACCATCCTCCGCACCTGAGTCCCCTGGGGTGGTGAAAGTGCCAGACCCAGCTGGGAACCTGTAATGGAGCATGTCTTAGTCATCTAGTGCTGCTCTAACAAATCCCACAAGTGGATGGTTTTAACAAGAGAAGTTTATTCTCTCACAGTCCAGTAGGCTACAAGTCCAGATTCGGGGCATCAGCTCCAGGGGAAGGCTTTCTCTCTCTGTCGGCTCTGGAGGAAGGTCCTGGTGATGCATCAGTCTTCCCTTGGTCTGGGAGCTTCTCTGCGCAGGAACCTCAGGTCCAAAGGACGCGCTCTGCTCCCGGCACTGCTTTCTTGGTGGTGTGAGGTTCCTATGTGTCTCTGCTTGCTTCTCTCTTTTATATCTCAAAAGAGATTGGCTTAAGACAGTATCTAATCTTGTCAACCTCATCAGTATAACCTCGTCACAGTGATAGAGTTTACAGCACATAAGGAAATCACATGTAACCTCATCATAGTGGTAGAGTTTACAACACATAAGGAAATCACATCAGATAACACAATCATATAATACTGGGAATCATGACCTAGCCAAGTTGACAGATATTTTTGGGGGACACAACTCAATCCATGACAGAGCAAGAACCCCCACACACATCGCTCTACTGACAAAGCTGCCCCACTCTTTGTCCCGGAGCCCCTGGGCTTCCTCCCTGCACCCTCAGGCCCCCGGCCACTGCCTGTCCTCTGCAGCTCCATCCGCATGGTCAGGAGCCACTCCATCACGCAAGTGCCTCAGGAATGCCCGGAGACCCAAGTCCATTGGGCCTCTCAGGAATCACCGCAGGAGGCCATAGGCAGGAGGCTTGGGGGCTGGAGGCCCTGAGGGCCAGTGTCCTTAGGGGTGGGCTCCAGGAAGCAAGGCCTCCACCCCTCGGAGCAACTTACTCATTGGACCTGCCAGGCCTCAGCTCTTGAGGGCAGAGTCCCCTAAACCTGGGTCTTGGGGAGAAGAGAGTAGAGGCCAGCATCTCGTCCCCCAAGAAGTTCCCAGACACTTGGGCAGCATGCTCCAGAGAAACAGAACCAGCAGTGATATGCAGACCAGCTGCCATGGAGTTGCAATGGAGTCCAATTCATGTGTGCCAAAGTAGAACTGCTCCATAGGGTTTACAATGGCTGATTTTTCACAAGTAGATCACCAGGCCTTTCTTCTGAGGTGCCTCTGGGTGGTCTCGAACCTCCAGCCTTTTGGTTAGCAGCTGAGTGCCAAGGACTCCTGGAAATAGATAAATAGATACATACATACATACAAAACAGATGTATATATATGGAGAGATTGATTTTAAGGAACTGGTTCACACAATTGAGGGGACTGGCAAGTCTGAAATCCGTAGGCCAGGCAGTGGGCCGGGAACTCGAGCAGGGTATCTATGTTAGGATCTTGAGGCAGAATTTGTTCTTCTCCAGAATATCCCTCTTGTTGCTCAGAAGGCCCTCAACTGATTGGACAAGGCTCACCACATTGTGGAGGGTGACCCTCTTTACTTAAGGCCAACCTACTCTGATGTGACCCACACCTGCAAAACGCCTTCACAGCGACAGCTAGATGAGTGTCTGACCAAACCACTGGGCCCAGAGCCTCACCAGGTCCAGACACGAAAGGTACTGTCCCAGGCAGCTCTTCCTCCCCCTCCTGGCATCCGGCTTCGAGGCCGCTGTCTCGAGTGGTGGGTTCAGGGAGTCACTGTGTCCCCATGTCCCAGCCTGGGGCCACAGCTGCCCACCCCTGCCATTAGGGTGGGGGCCGGGGGCAGCATTCCAGGGCCCCCTCAGTGGTCTGTCCTGGAACCAGCACTCACTCCATACTTCTTCCAGGCAGCCAGTGGCTCCCAGGTGTGTGAGGACGAGTCCCTGGCCCAGGTCACAAGAGGGTGGGCCCAGGAAGGGGTAAAGGGGCAGAGCCAGGGACTCGCCGGGCGCACACTGCTGGGGCCCCAACTCGGTCATATCCCCTGCCCCAAGAGGAGGGGGACAGGGGCCTGAGCGGGTCACACGCCCACCCACGCAGGGTCAGCAGAGGGGACCAACCACGAGATCATAACAGCCCAGCGCGATGAGCTGGGGCCTCTCTGCATGGGGTGGGGGAGGAGCTTCCTTGCTGGGCTTCCCCACTACATGTCTTGGGGGTAAGAAGACCCCACCAGGACACGTGCAGACCCCCATTGCTGTCCTGAGTCACCCACGGCAGCTCCTCCCCCGCCAGGTGGGGCCTCGGTGGGAAGCTGAGTCTCCAAGCCCAGGCTGCCTCATCCCCGCTGAGCCCACCAGCAAGGCTCAAACCCCTGAAGGGGAGAAGGGCTAGAGCAGCCCTTGTCCGCCCGCGAGGAGGCGAGGAGGCAAGGGTTCGGCGCCAATGGATCACAGCCCCATGATGGTGGTGCCCAGGTATCCACTCCTCCCCACCTGGCTGACAGGTGAGGCTGCACCTTCCCACACGTGGAGCACCCACCAGCCAGTGCTGACCTCGTGCTTGGCTGGGAGTGTGAGCGGGCAGTTCGGTCAGACCCCCCTCAGGGACAGGAGGACCGGGGAGGTGAGGTGCTGGGAGCCTGGTCCAGGCTGGCAGCGGGGCCACAAGATGGCCATCATAAGAGCGACAAGGAACACGCCAGCTCCATCAGCTGCTGTTCATGACGTGTCCGGCGCCGTCCTAAGTAAGGATCTGTCAGCATCATCCCTCAATCCCCACCGCACCCCGAGACTGGAGCTGCTTGGCAGAGACGGAACGTGAGAGGCCAGGCGGGGAGCAGGCACAGGCAGCCCCAGGTCCTCCCTCCGCCACCACAGCTCCTTCCCGGGACAGACACGCACTGTAGTTAAACCAAGCAGACGGCCAGCTCCACGTCCGAGGCTGAGTGGTGTTCCCAGCACCACAGGTTGGGGACCGAGCAGGCTGCCTGACTTTTGTGGGACACTTCCAGAAGCTCTAGGGAATCCAGGCAGGACAGCCGCTTAGGGCGAGGACAAATACAGAGCAGGGTCCCTGGGAGGCTCTCCCTCTCAGCCGTGGAGACATGGCCCTGGAGACACGGCCCCTCCTGCTGCTGACCCTGGGCCTGGGCCTGGCCAGCGCCCAGGAGACTCTAGCAGAAGTGCCTGTACAGCCAGACTTTAGCACCCGGAAGGTAACTATTGCATGTCAGGCCCCAGTCACAGCCCTGGGACCAGGACAAGTGGATCCGGGAGGTGACCCGCAGGCAGCAGTGGGGAGCAGGACGCGGGGGTGGGGATCACAGTAGGGTGGCTCCAGGCCCCGCCCCAGCCCCGGCCTGGCTCACAGGGAGGCCTGGAGCCTAAGCTGCATCTCAGTGCCACCCCCTCCAGACAGAGAGGGCTGTGGCTGTCCTGCCCTTACGGTCCAGCCGTCGTGGGCCTGGGGTGGGGGGCACGTAGACTCCCAGGCACGTCCTGCTCACAGCCGCACCACAGAACCTGGCCACCCAAGGGCTGTCCCGGAAGGGACCTGGGGATCTGTCTGGAGCACTGCCCACCACTGGAATGACTTGAAGGTGCTGGTTCAGGGGTGGGGAGGGCCCAGAGTCCCGCCTCCCCATCTGACCTGGGGTCTGAAGCCAATGGTTGGGCTGTGGGGAAAGTGCACAGGGCCGGACAGGACGGCGGCTCCGGGACACAGGGGCTCTTTACTCCACCCTCCCTGAGCCCAGGACCTTTGGGGTCCTCTGAAGGGGAGCAGTGGGGGACCCCACAGAGCAGGAGGTGAGAGAAGAGGGGGAGAGAGCAAAGAGGGTGTTGGGGGAGAGAAAAGGGGTGTGGACAAGTATGTATGGATGGGGGACCCCCAGCGGGCCCATGGACCCGTGCACCCGGTGGCGTGTGACTGTACCCTGGAACTCCGAGTCCATCTTTGAAGAGGGCCGGCAGTGACAGCTGAGCCCCAGCAGTGCTCAGTGACCCGGGGCTAAGCCTGGAGCAGGGGACCAGCATCCAGGAGGCCCCCTCACCCCGCCCCTGCACCCTGCACCCCTGCAGGGGGAGGGGTGCTGGCTGACCCTCCAGCTTGCTGCCACCGAGCCCAGCCTGGTCTCCCCAGATGACCCACTGAGGGTCCCTCTCCACTCCATCTGGACCGCGGGTGGTGGGGGCCTGGAGCTCATGCTATTCTGGACGTAAGAGTGGCCATGTGGCTCCTCTGGGGTCCTGTCCTCACCTCACAGCTCTGCCCAGGGACCCTCCCACCCCCTCCAGCACCCACGGGCTCCGCCTTCCCTCCTAGGTGCACCGGCAGGTTGGGGCCACTTGCACAGGCCTGTCAGCCAGGTTCCTTCCTCCCTGAACCAACCACACACCTGGGCCGGGCAGGCAGTGGGAGAGGCTCTAGAATGTCCGGGCTGACCTCTTCTCTCTTTCCCAGGGGACAGGGCGTATGTCATGGCCTGAACATCACCGTCCACTGGACCGGGCTGCAGGGCCAGTACCAAGGCACCTGTGAGTACCCGCTCCCTGCCAGGGCAGATGTCGAGGGCCCGGGCGAGCAGGGGCTGGATGCCCAATGGGACTGTGTGCCCGGGATGGGGAGCGGCAGCCGGGGGAGCACGGTGCGTCCCTGAGGGGGCGGCCGGCAGGAGGGCCTCACGCAGGATCTTCCCCAGTTGAGGCTGGCAGCAGCGTGCTGATCCGAGTCGTGGGCACTGACTACCGAAGCCTGATTGTCTACGCGCGCATTGAGCAGGACTCCAAGAGCAAAGGCCTGTGGGCCCTGCTCGGTAGGTGCCTGCTCGTCCCCAGCTCAGCCTGGAGGGAGGGCGGCTGCTGGGCACCCCAAGTCACCACAGATTCACTGGCTTGGCCTGCTCAGAGCTGCCCTGAGTGGACACTTCCTCCCTGTCCAGCCCCACGGGGTAGGAGTGTGCCATCGTTCATTCATTAACTCATTTGTTCATTCACCAAATATGCACCTCTTGCCAGACTCGGCTCTAGAAGCTTGGAAGCATTGTTCGTAAAACAGAGAGACCCTCCCCTATCTCTGCCGGGAGAGACCCTCCCCTGTCTCAGCCGGGAGAGATAGCAAATGGAGCGATGAATGTGAAAAAAGTAACTCAGTCTTACTGCAGTTCAGAAAATGGAAATGCCTGGGGACAGGACCCCTAGCAGAGGCGCGGGGTGGAGGGCAGCGGGCCAGGGGGAGGGCAGTGGGGCCGGGGGGAGGACAGCGGAGCCAGGGGGAGGGCAGTGGGGTGGGAGGAGGGCATTGAGGCTGGGGGAGGGCAGTGGAGGTGGTGCATCGAAGTTGGCTCTGGCATGAAGACTTGGCAGGGGTGAGGGAGCGGCTGGGTGGGCATGGGGAGGGGAGGCTCAGCCAGAGGCAGAAGCCTGGAGCAGTGGAGAGGGGTGTGGTCGGGGCGCCAGATCACAGGGGGCAGCAGGTGGCATGGCCTCCCCTCTATGTGAGATGGGGACCCGCTGGAGGGTCTTCAACAGAGGTATGATGTGATGTGTTCTGAACAACATCTTCAAGGGTCACTCTGGCAGACAGACCCCTTCTTAGAGGAGACAGGGCAGACAGGAGGAGGAGGAGGGAAGATGGGGAGAGGCAGGAGAGAGGAGGAGAGAAGGAGAGGACGGGGAGCAGGGAGGAAGGACAGGAGGAAGGATGGGGAGAGGAGGAAGAGGAGAGGGGGAGAAGGAGGGGAAGGGGAGGTGAAGGGGACAGATGGAACAATCCAGGCAGGAGGGCAGGAGGGCAGAGGTAGCAGTGGAGATGATGGGAGGTGGGACTCTGGTGCTGCAGGGGGTGGGGCAAAGGGCAGTGTCACCAGGGCGGAGGACATGTCTGATAAGAGAGAGCCTCCAGGCTCTCAGCCCCTCACCACCAGCCCTCTGGTTTCAGCGAGAACAGTGTTTGAGGACCCCAGGTGGCTGTAACAGTACCTTGAGTATGTCAAGCGATTCCACCTGGAGAAAGCCCCAGTCTCCAGTGTGGATGGTAAGCGCTGCCCTCCGGCCCCTTCCTCTCTGGCGCAGGTGAGCCCAGCTTGGGGGAGGGCCTGCAGCCTCTCATCCTGACCTGGGAACCCCGGCTACGACAAGTCCAGTAGGATTCGAACCACGGACCCCCTGCTCCACGCTCGTGTGGTAAGGCTCCTGTGAACACTTTACCTACCGGGTCTCACAAGCCCACCCAACACAGAGATGCGGGTGGGTGTCAGTCGGCCCAGAGAGGTTCCAACCCAGACCCAGGCTCGGCCACCAGGCAGAGGAGGAGCTGGGGACTGACACAGACCCCAGACTCCTGAGCCCCAGCGCCCCTGCTCCCCGGTGCCCTCCCCTTGCTCATCTTTCAGTCAATCAACAAACCCGTGGGCAAGCCTTGTAGGGAGGTCAGACAAGTCTAGAGCAAGACAGACATGCCCCCCACTCCCCCAGCCCTTGCACAGGTTACCTTACAGCAGGGAGGGCAGGATGAAAAACAATTAAGTGAAGTAGTTAATCTGTTAGAGACAAGTGTGTAAAACAGAAACCTGGGGTGGCGGGGGTGCAGGGATGGAGGCGTGGCCTGCAGTGAGGGGAAGAGGGGATGGGAGGGTGACTGTACAGTGCCGTGGGGTAGGGGCTTTGCCATGCTGTGAGGGGTGCCCAGGATGGCCTCACTGGACAGGCGCGCTCTGTGCAGAGTCTCAGGGAGACGACAATATGTAGAAGCGGGAAGGTCAGGGCTCCCACGATGGGAGGCGCTGGTGTGGGGGACAGCGCGGAGGCCTGTGTCTGGAGCAGAATGAAACTGGACAGCTGGGGCGGGGTGGTGTTACCGCGTCGGGTCAGGTGGTCCTTCGTGAGGACGGGGGCTGTTGCAGGACGCTAACTGGGGTGGGGTGGGGGTGAAGTGGTATGGCAGAGGGAAGGCAAGGGACAGTGTTGCTTTGTTTTGCTTGGCAGACTGATCACTTGTTTGGAGAACAAATGGAAAAAGACCTGGGAATCACCCTGTTTCTCCCCCCTCCTCAGGCCAGTGTCCCCCACCAGAAGCCCAGGTGACCCCCTGAGTCTCAGGCCTGGGCCCCTCTTTCCTCTGAGCTGCCCTTGGCCTCCCTTCCTTCTCCCCCTCCACCTGTGCCTGCTGCGGAGTCAGCCCAGGGTCCTTCAAACCTGTCCTCCCAGGGCCCAGAGGAAGCCCCTACAGCTTGGAGCCCAACCCCGCAGCTTTTCTAGCCCCCCTAGGAAGACCTCTTCCTCCATGTGGATTTTGCCAGCCAGCAACCAAGAGCCCCCAGGTACTCCCAGCTGCAGGGGCAGTGAGGAGGGGCCACGCTGGCCCACCCCCTCTCAGATGCATTTCCGTTCTTCAGACACCCTTGTAGCGGGTAGCGTTAGAATCCTGGCGTGTGCCGCCATCATGCAGACTGAAGACACCACAGGTAACTCAGGAACCACGACTCTACCAGAGACCGCTCCTGCTGACCTGCCTCCAGCCGACCAAGTTGAGGAGGCTCCAGGAGAGATGGCCGTCTGCTCCGTGAGCAGATGCAGCCATCCCGCCAAGTTCTGTGAATAGGGTCACCGCAGCTCCAGATCATGGTCCCTGACAAGAACCAGCCCTGCAGTTGGGCTGTGCTGCCAGATCAACACAGACCCTGTGCCGTGCATGGCAGGTGAGCTGAGGACAGGTTAACACCCTCTCCACAAGGGCGGGTGCCTGGACAGATAGGAGCCAGTCCACCCACAGACAGGGCAGGCTCTTAGAAAATTGGGTCAGGGACTTCAATACTCAGATGGGAAATTCTGGAGACAGGTACGACCAGGTGCCTTCTCAAAAAACAGTCAGCAGAGGTTCTGGACGCAACCACACTTCAGCAATGCAATTTCCTGGTGGTCCCCCAAGGTCGCTACTGTGAAATAAAGAGTGATATTTAAACCAAATGGCCAGTTGTGTGGGATTTTGCCTATGAAGAAGTCAAAGCTGGTAAACCTGATTACAAAACAAATACACAAAATACAATAATTTTCCTGTAAACTAGCTGACTCAGAAAAATATACTGGAAAAATTATAATCACAAAGCATGTACTCATACATTTAATAAGAACTCGTTCCATCTTCAAGTTCATTAGGGATTCTCTGTCCTCTTCATTCTGCTGTTGAGTCCATTCGTTGAGGTTTTTTTGTTTAATTTCTATGATTAGAACTGAAAATAGTTCTAAAATTTCCATTTTATTCTTGTTTAAATCTTATATTATCTTACTGAGACTTTCTGTTTCTTTGCTGAAACTTTCTGTTTTTTCATTTGCTTCAAATGTGTTTGTAATCGTTTGTTGTCATTGTTGTTAGATGCCATTGAGTCAATTCTGACTCATCGTGACCCCATGTGACAGAGCAGAACTGCCCCATAGGGTTTCCTAGGAACAGATCACCAGGTCTTCTCCCAGAGAGCTGCTGGGTGGGTTCAAGCCACCAACCTTTCAGTTAGCAGCTGAGCACTTAACTGTTTCGCCACCACGGTTCCTTCTGTAATTTCTCACTGAAACATTTTTATGAGTGGTGCCTTAAAATCTTTCCTAGATAAATCCGATGTCTGGGGTATCTCAGTGTGGGTGTCTATTGGTTGTCTTTTCTCATTCAAGTTGAGATTTTCCCGGTTCTTGGTGTAACAGTGATTTTTTTATTGTATCTTGGACATTTCAGGTAATGTGTGATGAGACTTTGTCTTATTTAAATCTTCAGTTTTAGCAGACCTTCTCTGACACTGCACAGGTCAGGGAGGGGTACCATGTCATTACTGCCTAGTTGGGGTGCAAGTCTAGGGCCCCTGGGTGGTGCATATGGTTAAGCACCAGGCTACTAACCAAAAGATTGGCTGTTCGAATTTACCCAGCAGTGCCACAGAAAAAATGCCTGACAATCTAGTTCCATAAGATTACAGCCATTGAAAACCCGATGGAGCACAGTTCTCTGCACACATGGGGTTGCCATGAGTCAGAATTGACTCAATGGAAACTAGTTTGGTTTTTTAGATTACCTTCTAGTCCATGAACTGATCATGAATGTTCTTTACAATTTAATTGCCATTGTTTTGGGAATACTTTCTAAGCCCGTCTTTTTCTTCATAAAGAGGATTAAGAATTGCACCTTGTTGTGACTTCAGAACCCCCAGTTCTCTTTTGTGGTTGGCTGCTGTTGAGTCGGCCCCCAACTCCATGCACAATACAACAAAACTCTGCCTGTTCCTACGCCATCCTCATGATCAGTCGTGGGTTGAACCGTTGTGAACCATCGGGTTTTCACTGACTGATTTTTGGAAGAAGATCTCCAGGTCTTAACCTGTTCAGCATCTCAGCAACATGCAAGCCTCCACTGACAGATGGGTGGTAGCTACACATGAGGTGCATTGGCCGGTAACCAAACCCAGGTCTCCCTCATGGAAAGCGAGAATTCTACCACTGAACCACCATGGCCCCCATCCAGTTCTCATAATTGCTTTATAATGCCTCACTACATTATGGAATAGTCGCAGCCAGCACTCTGCTTACATGACTCACGGAGGTGTTGGCTCCCTTTCCTAAGCCCCACGTCACTAGCCACAGCTTCCTGGTGACTTTAGCACTTTTGAGATTGTCAAAGAAATATTTATGATCAGTCTCATCTCCCTGCTAGAACACAGGTTGCTTAAGGACACAGTTATGTTTTTAGCAACTTTTCTGTCCTTGATGGCATCTAGCAGAGTGAGTTCACCATGGAGCTCAGTAGATATCTTTTGTTAAAGAAGTAAATGCCTATAGCTTTTTTTTAATGACATTTTTGAAAACCATCTCTCTTTGCAACAATAAAAGTAAGATACGTTTTTGGTAGAATGTCTCTAGTTCACTTGTGTCCAGTCATATACTGGACAGATTGAGGATCAGTCCAGGGGGTTAAATGCAAGCAATACGTATCGCAACACTGGGAAGCATGATGAGTGAGATGAGAAATATTTATTGGCATAAATAAATACTTATTACACTTCGACCCTTTTGTGTATACTTTTTCTCTGAACAAAAGTCTGGGTGTGTTTCTTCGTTAAAAAAACTATGTTATGCCTCCAAAACTATTTCCACGTTATCTGCAATAGATAGATTACAACATCACTGTGTATTACTGTTAAATAATCAGCCATTTATTCTTTATCTTGCATTGGCAGGTTTGGATGGTTTAAAATTACAGGGAGAAAATAATATTTTCTTTTTGAAGAGTGTAAATTTTTATAAGTCTTTAAAAATGGGAAGTTTTAAGGTGTCCTATACATATGAGAAATTGTGATTCTCTTATCAGTCCCTCAACGTCATAAGCATCAGCCCCTTTCTGATTGCCACGCCACCTTAATATACGTAATCTGTGGGGGAAGATGAAACTTGGGGTCCCAGTTGTATTCTGGTGATAGCAGCTTGCTGGGTTTATTGATGAAAAAATATTTGTTCAGATGGCTTTCATACGTGCTGTTGAGTCTATTTTTGGTGTCATGGACAACACCCTTTAGATACTTGTCAATGAGAGTTAAAACCTCCTGAGGTGTGCCACCAACAATTGAGCTGTCGTAATAGAAATCTCCCAGTCCGAACGGGATGCAGGCTGCTGACCAAAGCCTTCTCTCATAGGGAAAATTCTTAGTGTTTTTAAAATACCACCACCCGTGGAGCTGAGCCACAGACTTGCCCAGGGTCTCCACCCCAAAGTCATTCTGGAAGACCTGGTTGACGGCCATGCTGAAGAGGAAGTCGGCTTCATTCTGGATGTACCCTACGATGTAGTCCCCCAAGTTCTTCATGTGCAAGAGGTTAAGGTCGTACCACAAGTCTCCTTCGATTATTTTAAGCACTTTGAATGTTCGGAGAGGACCTAGCTCTATGTCAGGGAGCTGGAACAAGGCATCCACCATGACATAAAAGATAACTTTGTAGCCAACCATGAAGTGCTTGTCAGCAGATCGTATGAACAGTTCCAGGTACTCATCTACAAACCTGTGAAACACACATGAGGGGAAAAAAAAAAAAGCAAGACATTGATTCTGCTAAACATTATCAGCAGCTCGTGTACCATCAAACATGCTGTCAGGTCCCTGGTGGCGCAAAGAGTTTGTATTCAACTGCTAGCCAAAAGGTGGGTGGTGGTTTGAACCCACTCAGCAGTATGGCAGAAGAAAAGGTCTGGCAATCAGCTTCCGTAAAGATGACGGCCTTGAAAACCCTGCGGAGCAGCTCTACTCTGTACACATGGGGTCGCCATGAGTCGGAATTGACAGCAACTAACAACAACAACAAACAAGCTGTCTAACACGTTGATGTTAAGGATGCCCGGGCAGTAAGGGTAGGGCAGTGTTGGTTGTATTGGCAGTGAAAGAGACGCAGCGAATCTGGGGACCTGAGAAGAGCTGTTACGTTTTGGAACAACTGTGGTGAGAAAAGAGGACAAGAGCCAAATGGGTCTTAGTGAGGGGATTCCCAAATAGGATTAAGGACCCAGTTAAGGGTAAGGAAAATGCCACTACAAATTTTTATTCGGGACAGCTAGAATAATGACTAGGGTTGATCGTGAATAGCTCTTTGGGTGTAGAAAGCCCACGGGTGCACCCACACCTTCCCAAAGATCAGGAGCACCTACCTGCCTACAGCAAACACAGCCAAGCCCACGGTGATGTTCTGCCTCTGGTAGTAGTCGTTCAGGACATGTCTATTGAACGTGCCTTCCCAGATGACCGGAGCACCCCAGTCAGTTGTTGTTATAACATCAGGGCGTTTGCTATTGAACAAACAGAAGCAGGTACCACTTTACCATGACTTCAGGAGTTATTGCTCAAGTGGTAACAGCTATTGCTTCTAGATTCTAACTCTGTGCCAGGCACGGTGTATAAGTGCATTAAATTAAAAATAAAAATAGTGACAACACTAAATGCTGGCGAGGATGTGGTGAAACTGGATTTCTCACACACTGGTGGTGGGAACGTAAAATGGTGCAGCCACTCTGGAAAACAACGAGGCAGTCTATAACACTAAACACGCAACTACCATATAACCCAGCGATCGTGCTCCTGGGCACGTTGGTGTTACTGGTGTTGTTGTTATTAGGTGCCATCAAGTCGGTTCCAACTCATAGTGACCCCATGTACAACAGAGTGAAACACTGCCCAGTCCTGTGCCATCCTCACCATCTTTGCTGTGCTTGAGCCCATTGTTGCAGCCACTGTGTCAATCTATCTCGTTGAGAGTCTTCCTCTTTTTCCTCTTGGTAAAGCTGACCCTCCACTTTACCAAGCATGATGTCCTTCTGCAGGGACTGCTCCCTCCTGATAAGATGTCCGAAGTACATAAGAGGAAGTCTTGCCATCCTTGCTTCTAATGAGCATCTTCCAAGACAGGTTTGTTCATTCTTTTGGCAGTCCATGGTATATTCAGTATTCTTCACCAACACCATAATTCAAACGTTTCAACTCTTCTTCAGTCTTCTTTATTCGTTGTCCAGCTTTCGCATGCATATGAGGTAATGAAAAACACCATGGCGCACCTTAGTCCTCAAGTGTTGCTTTTCAACACTTTAAAGTGATCCCTTGCAGCAGACTTGCCCAGTGTAATACGTCGTTTGATTTCTTGACTGCTGCTTCCAAGGGCGTTGATTGTGGATCCAAGTAAAATGAATTCCTTGACATCTTCAATCTTTTCTCCATTTATCATGTTGCTGCTTATTGGTCTGGTTGTGAGGATTTTTGTTTTCTTTACCTTGAGGTGTAATCCATCCTGAAGGCTGTGGTCTTTGATCTTCATCAGTAAGTGCTTCAAGTCCTCTTCACTTTCAGCAAGCGAGGTTGTGTCATCTGCATAACGCAGGTTTTTAATGTGTCTTCCTCCAATCCTGATGCCATGTTCTTCTTCGTATATCCAGCTTCTGGCGTGTATCCCAGACAAAGGAAAACACATTCTCATAAAACCTTGTGCACAAAAGATCATAGCAGCTTTCTTCATAATAGTCCAAACTGGACATAAGCCAGGTGTCTTTCGTTGAGCGAGTGATTAGACAAAGGGGTCCATACATATCACAGAACAGTAGTTAGCAGGGAAAAGGCACAAACTGTCGATGCACACCAAAGCTTGGGTGACGCTCGGGGAATCTTGCTGAGTGAAGCAAAGCCAACGCCAGTTTACATGCTGTGCAATTCCATTTATGTCACATTTTTAAAATAACAACATTTTAGAAATGGAGGACAGATGAGTGGTTTCCAAGGGTTAGGGATGGAGCTAGGCGGGAGGGAGGGAGGTGTGGTTAAGAAAGGGCCACGCGGGATCCTTGTGGTATTGGAACTGCTCAGTATCTTGACTGTTGTGGTGGCATTGTTGGAGGTCCTGACTCTGCCATGTCCTCTGATGTCCTCAAGAGACAAATCTTCATGCCGTTCCAATGGGCAGTACCACGTGCCAGAGAGCAAGGGGAGCTCTGGGAAGTTACATCAGGATACCCACTTTGGAAAATGGTCTGGCACTGTCTCCTAGGTTGGACATCCACATGCCCACCACCCAGCGGCCCCACTTCTACTCAAGTGAGACTCTCGCACACATGTGCCAGGATGTGTGTGTAAGGACCTTCACAGCAGCACTGCTCACAAAGCAAACACATAGAAACCATCCAAGCATCAGTGAACAGGACGGTGGGTGAACAACCTGGCGTACTTCCACACTGGATTATTATACAGCTGTCAAAATGAGCTCCAGCAACCAAGGGAAAGGGGAGGACCCAGAAGATTCCATACAGGATGGTATCTTCTTGATATGGTTATGAACAACTGAAATTTCAAAATAAGCTTTTTTTTCCAGAATACTTACAGATGAGATTAAATGAAGCAAGGGACAATGGACCAGAGTTCAGGGTGGTGGTTATTTTAGAGGTGGGGAGAGGGACAGGGCAAACGGATAGGGAGGGACACCAAGCTAGATGGAAGTTAATGAAGGCTGTAACATTTGTTTCCTTAAAAATAAACAAGCATAAAAAACAAATGTCCATCCACAGGTGGATGGATAAACAAAATGTGGTATATACATGCAATCGAGTATTATGCAGCCATAAAGAGAAATGAAGTTCTAAGTAGATATAGGAGTCTAAATGGGCAGCTTCTGTCTGGAGGTGAGATGAGAAGGCAGAGAAGGTCAGGAGCTGGTTGAATGGACACGGGAAATCAGGGGTGGAAAGGAGGAGTGTGCTGTCACAGTATAGGGAGAGCAGTTAGGGTCATATAACAATGTGTGTATAAATTTTTGTATGAGAGACTAACTTGAATGGTAAACTTTCACTTAACCTACAACGATAAAATAAGAGAAATGAGGTTCTGAGGTATGTCTCAACATGAATGAACCTTGAAAATGCTATGCTGAGATAAGTACAGTGGTGGCAAAAGGACAAATACTCTATAATCTCCCTTATATAAAACAATCAAATACACAGGAACCAAAGACTATGAGCGGTTACCGGGGTAGGAGGGAGGGGAAAAGGGAAGTTTTCATTTGGGGGCATTGAGTTTATGTTAATGGTGGTGCCATATTGTGGAAAAGGATAGTGATAATGGTGGCGCACGAAAAATGTAATCAATGTCACTGAATTGTGCATGTGAAACTTGATGTGCGGGCAAATGTTTTGGAGTACGTATTTTCACCACAACAACCGAAATTTAAAAACTAAAAATAAATAAATAAACAAGCAAGCTAGCAAATAACATAAGCGGGTTTTGCATGCACTAATGTTGAAAGTGTGTCATGAACCCTGGATTATGATTAATTCTATGCACCTGAGGTCCATTTAACACACATACATGTATTTATTTATAGGTCTGTGTGTGTCTGTATATATATAGGAGAAAGGAATTCACAGAAGATGAAACAGAAATGAATAATAAACATACGAAAAGATGTTCAAACTCAATAGTAATTACAGAAATGCAAATCGAAATGAGATACTTTCATTCATTTATAATAGTTTTGCCAAGAATAAAAGATTTCATAATACTTTATCCACTGTACAGAAGGAAATCAAATGGTACAATTATTAAAGAGCAATTTAACAACCCAAGTCAAAATGTGAAGTGTTTACATCCTTTGACCTGATGGCTCCATTTTAGGTATTTGCCCACAGATAAACTCACACAGCAGTGTACAAAAACATAGTATGCACAAGGTCAGTCACTGAGGTGTTACTTGCAATAGCCTCACAAACAATCCAAAATCTAGAGGGAATTGGTTAAATAAATTCTGGCATACACCGCACGATAGAATACGACATAACCACTCAAAAGAATGAAGCTGTCCCAAGGGTTAATGTCAAATCAAGAGGGGTAATGAGTGGAATTTTCAACTTGCTTCCAGAGAGATTTTCTCTTTCACCAAATAAACCAGAAGGTTAATCTAGCTAGACTGTGTCAGCTTTCTCATTGATGCTGTTGTCATTGGGTGCTATTGAGTCAGTTCCAACCCATAATGACCCTATAGACAAGAGAAAGAAACACTTCCGGTCCTGCGCCATCCTCACAATCATTGCTATGTTTGAGCCCAGTGTTGCAGCCACTGTGTTAGTCTATCTTGTTGAGGATGTTCCTCTTTTTCGCTGACCCTCTATTTTAGCAAGCACGATGGCCTTCTCCAGGGACTGTTCCCTCCTGATAACATGTCCAAAGTACATAAGACGAAGTCTCACCATCCTCCCTCCTAAGGAGAATTCTGGCTGTATTTTTCCAAGACAGATTTGCTTGTTCTTTCTCATTACCTCCCTGAATTACCTGATTCTTGATAAGTAGACCCTAGGTTTGTTTATAAGAGTTATAAAAATAAAAACTCCAACTTCTGGAAACCTCGCATGATTGCTACAATTTGGTGATGGAAAAAATAAAAATTAAAAACTACCATTTCAATTTGAGGTGTGCGTGTGTGCATGCAGATATTTTTGTTCTTACCTAGGATTAAACCAGTCTGAGAGTCGAATTTCTTTTACTTGATGATTCCTGGGTACAAAGAGAAAATGAAGTTACCACGAGTAACCCGTTCATGCAACAAATATTTACTGAGCCATGTGATGTGATAGGCGTTGCTTGGTGCTGGTTCTACAACTGAGCTCAGCTTCTGCCCGAGAAAAGCTTAGAACAGGGAAGACAACCTCAAATAAACAACTACAGTTTCTGCGTGTTCAGTGCTAACAGGAGGTGGCAGGGCTCTATGGGAGCGTATCAGTGGACATTCAACCCAAATTTGGGGTTGTAGGAAGCCACTTGGAGAAGAGATAACTCAACTGGGTCTGGAAGGGCATGTGCTGGTCCAGGAAAGATGTGTAGGGTGAGAGAGTCATGACCAAGTGCCTGAAGGCAAGAAAGTACGGCTGTTGAGAGAAAGATACCTCTATTAAAAATTAACAGGGCAGATAGGAGAATGTATATTCAGACAAAATGAAGACGTAATCAATTCATTTATCAAACCTTAGTGGCTTTGTTACGTGTTGATGTGAAAGGTTGGAAGAGGGGTCCAGATGTGTGTTTTTGATATTTAAATACAGGATTCATCTAGAGTTTTATTGTACTTCTCAGTTATCATTCAGTTAACAAGCTTATTAGGCAACTTCACTTTCAAAACCCTGGGATATTTTGTGAATAAGAAAAATAACTGTAAAAGTGCATCTCTTTCTGGTATTATTAGAGATATCTTTAACCACAGATATTTTACGATGGGATTTCATAGACTAGACAACTGTCAAAATTCAAATTGCCCATGCCAAAATTCATTAAAAACAGAAAGTGACAAAGAAGAACCTACTGAAAAATCATCAGTCATTTTAAGTGTTGGTCTTATTAATTTCTGGATTCCTACGAAATGGTCAGTGAGTAGAAAACATGGTTGGCTAGAGAGTGTTATCCTAATCTGAAAAAAAACATCATTCTTGACAGAGATGCTTAAACTATAATAAATGTCATACCCTGTCCCATGTAAGCTACTCTTCTCTCTCTTTCCATGCTGTATTCTTCAGGAGGAAGTCGCTATGTGCAGCCCACACTTCAGGAATGGGAAGTTATACTCTACCTTCTTTAGGGCAGAGTATCTGCAGAAATTATTTGGAGTTATTCTGCATGGGAATTTTGTCTCTTCTCCCCATTTTTTTATTCAATCATTTATTTATGTCAGTATGTATTCACAGATATTTTATATGTTAGGTTATAATCCAATGAAACATTTATTCTGTTTCTCAAATTTTTCCAGCTTTGGCCACTGGGGGCTCTTTCCTGTGTTCCTTCGAAATATCTCCTTCAATGTAAGGTTGTTGTTTTGTTTGTTAGTTTCAGGGAGTGGGAGAGGTTAGCACTTGGTTGCTTCCTGACACAGCAAGATGTTCCAGGTTCATCTTGTTTACTTCCTTGCCCCAGTCCTATAGTCAGCCATTTCTGCAAGGAGGCCTTGTTCCTTTTATTGGAGAACGGTGTTAGAAGCCAAGATCTGGGCACTATGTGTGCTCATAGCTACTGAGGTGTCTTTGCTTCTAGGCCCTCTCAGCTGATTGAGCAAAGAAATATATGTATGCTAACCTGTGTATACACGTATCTGTTAATATTTCTATATGTGACCATCTATATTTATATTAAGCTAAATAAGAATTCACTCTGATGTCTCCAGCTTCATTCTATTTCTGTATGAATCATTCTAGTCTCCAACCCCCACCCCACTTTGTTTTTCTGTAATCTCCCACACCAACAGTGAGAAACCTGTCTCCCACCACACACCATCCATCTACTCAATCGCTCAATTCCAGTACACATGTATATCAGAATTGTTAGCCCACACCTCCACGGGAAACAACTTTATCAACCCGAGTACAGTGGTTATGTACAGGTTCTATTGCCTTTAGTCCTACAGACTCCACTCAATCCAAAGTGACTTAGGTCAACACCTTTCCTTACCCTCTTTAGTAAGGTTGTTTCATAACTTTCTGATACAGTTAGATTATTTCATTACATTCTGTAATCCATCCCTCCATAGCCCCTTAAATGATTTTTTAATCTGCATGCATTAAGATTCACTCTTTGTGCTGTAAAGTTCAATTTAACTGATGTGTAGTGCCATGTACCTACCATTACAGTATCATATAAAATAGTTTCACTGCCCAAAAATGTCCCTTGTGTTTCTCCCTCCCTCCTCCAACCCCAAGCCCCTGGCAACTACTCATCTTTTCACTGTTTATAGTTTTGCCTTTTCCAGAATGTCATATAGTTGGAATCAGACCATATGTAGACTTTTCAGACTGGCCTCATTCAGCCATACAAACAATACACATTTAAGACTCATACATGCCTTTTTGTAGCTTGGCTTGTTAGCTCATTTCTTTTTTATCACTGAACAATATTTCATTTTATGGCTGTATCATAGTTCATTTATCCATTTACCTACTGAAGGATATCTTGGTTGCTTCCAATTGGGGCAAATTATGAATAAAGCTTCTATAAACTTTTGCATGCAGGTTTTTGTGTGGGCATAAAATTTCAAATCTTACATTGGGCAAATAGCTAGGAGTGCAATTGCTGGACCATACGGTAAGACTATGCTTAGCTTTGTAAGAAACTGCCAAACTCCCTCCAAAGTGGCTGTACCATTTTATACCCCCACCAGCAGAGAACAAGAATTCTTACTACTCCACATCCTTGCCAGCAATTGGTGTTGTCAGGGTTTTATTTAAATCTTAACCATTCTAATAGCTGTGTAGTGGTATCTCATTGTTTTTATTAATTTGCAGTTAATTAATGACAAATGACGCTGGGCATTTTTTTATATGCTTATTTGTTTGCCAGCTGTATATCTTCTTTAGTGACGTGTCTTTTCAGATCTTTTGCCCATATTTTAATTGGGCCTTTCTTTTTTTTTTAATTGCTGAGTTTCAAGAGTTCTTTATATGTTTTGGATATTGTGTGTTTGGAAGGGGTTAATTTTCAAAGACATTATCTCTCACAATTATAGCTACTTTTCAGATAACGTTTGGGAGCCCTGCATTGCTTATAAAGAAGACCGTGAGGAGGAAAAATTTTTCTATATAAGAAAATTTTAGCAGGTTAACAAATTTGTCCCCCAGTAGACTTGTGTTTCTCCAGCAAGTTGTTTTTAGTCTAGTTTACATCAGACACAAAGGCAGCACTTTGAGGTAGTGTTTTCATGACATTTGTATATAAAATATGGTATCCTTTTCATAGTTTTTTACACGTGCTTACTGTCGCTGTTCTCCACCTACAGTAAAGTTCTGTGAGAACAGGGCTGGTCTGGGTGATCGCTGCCTCCCCAGCACCTGGCACAGAACCCGACACCGAGGAGGTGTTGATAAATGCGTGCTGGACCCTGGAACGTGCTTGTACTTCGATTTCTCCCCCAAAGAAGAGAGATTTTCTAATTAATGTAGAAGGTGTTATTAATATCTTTGGGCAAAACTCAAAACTCGGCTGTTTAAACAATCTCTGATCACTATAACAATCCATCAATATTTTCTATTTACCTGAAATGGCGCTCAACCAACAGCAGTGATAAAAGAAACGAAATCAGTAACAGCATTTTTCTATTAGATCTCATTCTCTCCTGGGGGAAAAGGAGAGAAAGAAAACTTTAAAAAGTAAAAAAAACTACATCTTTCTTACCTTCTGTCTTAGTCATCTAGTGCTGCTGTAACAGAAATACCACAAGTGGATGGCTTTAACAAAGAGAAATTTATTTTCTCACAGTCTAATAGGCTACAAGTCCAAATTCAGGGCATCAGCTCCAGGGGAAGGCTTTCTCTCTCTTTCAGCTCTGGAGTAAGGTCCTTGTCATCAGTCTCCCCTTGGTCTGGGAGCTTCTCTGCACAGGAACCTCAGGTCCACAGGACACGATCTGCTCCCAGCACTGCTTTCTTGGTGGTATGCGGTCCCTCTTCTCTGCTCTCGCTTCCCTTTCCTTTTTATCTCTTGAGAGATAAAAGGTGGTGCAGGTCACACCCTAGGGAAACTCCCTTTACATTGGATCAGGAATGTGACCTGGAAAAGGATGGTGTTACAATCCTACTCTAATCCTCTTTAACATAAAATTATAGTCACAAAATGGAGGACAACTACACAATACTGGACATCATGGCCCAGTCAAATTGATACATACATTTTTGGGGGGACATAATTCAATCTATGACACTTTCCAACAATGATCTAATTTATGGGCATTTGGGCAGCAATTAGGTGTCTGCTTCCAGAATCCTCCACCTTCGGAAGAAGGCAGACTCGAGGCAGAGAACTTCTGTTCCAGTTGAGGTGCCTACAGAATCCTGAAGGGGGCTGACTGGTCCTTTCCGGGTAAGGTGCACAGGGTCCCCAACACTCCTGGCACTCTTTCATCAAATCCACGTTGGTTGCATAAAAAAATTGAAAAAAACCCTCGCTGTGAAGCTGTGAAAATATAGTGAGGTAATTATGAGGAAGTCCTCCCGGACTGGGATGCATTCTGCCTCAAAAGTTGACTTCTAATTCTTTTTCCCTCACAAAGATAGTAAGACTGATAATTTGTCCCAAGACTACTGTAGTCTAAAATACATGTGCTCTCTCAAGAGCAGAGGATTGTAAACAGTGATGGAAGTCTAAATTGAAGGTATTGAACTCCAAACTGGAATCTGGGACTCCAGCCAACACACCAAACTGGTGTTGGTGGTTTACAGAGAATTTCTATTTACAAGGCTAAGCCAGTCTTCTATGAGGTCATGACATTGAGCTGTGTGTTAAATGAAAGTCACTAATGTTTAATTTCGAACACTGATTTGCTGGGCTAAGATCTGCACTGACCAATTCAGTGACCACCAGCCCCAGGCCCCGCTGAGCACTTGAGATGTGGCCGCTGTGATCTGAGACAGGTGTGAGTGTGAGACACACACTGGGTTTCAAAGACTCAGGATAAAAAAAAAAAAGGAAAATATTCCATTAATAATTTTTATGCTGATTGCGTATTGAAATGATAGTAATATGGGTACACTCACTGGGATAAAATATATTATTCATTTTAATTCACCTATTTCTTTTCATCTTTTGTAATGTGGCTACTAGAAAATTTGACATTACTCACGAGGCTCACATTTTATTTCTACCGGAAAGCTCTTCTTTAGATAACGTCACACTGGGCAGGTTCCAATTAAGCTGAATCTTCGTGCCACCACAATGTGAAATTGTTCACCTCCTAAAGCCAAAAGCCTTAGAAATACCAGATGAGTGGGGTAAGATGGGGGTCCATCTGGCCACACCACCTCCAGCAATGAGCCCTCGACGACATCATTCGGAAGGCTAGTGGCATGGTGATACCTCACCTGTTCTGTACAACGTCTTTGACTTTACCCACCCATGACTTTATATGAGCAGCCATACTGTCATAAGTCCCTTGGATTAAAAAAAAACAAAAACAAAAAACCGTTGCCATCAAGTTGATTCCAGCTCACAGTGACCCCATACGACAGAGTAGAACTACCCATAGGGTTTCCAAGGAGTGGCTGGTGGATTCGAACTGCCGGTCTTTTGGTTAGCAGCCGAGCGCTTAACCACTGCCCCACAGGGCTCCATACCTGAGGTAGGGTGATATAAGGAGGCAGCCAAAGAGGTCCTAGGGGCACAGACGTGCTCTAAGCATCATATCTCTGCGTCTTTGTAAAATCGTGCCCCCGAGCCTGTGCTCTATGCTGGTGGTGTTTGAGTCTTCTGTTAATGGTGATGTCACCAGGCTCCTTTGATGAGGCAACATTAGAAAGTCGAGCTCATAATGACACAGCTGCCAGTAGGTTCTTCTCGTCGTCACCAGACGGCTGGGCTTCGTCTCGGGTGAAACAGCAAAGGATATTTTAAAACGTTTTTATGCTTCTAGTTTACTTTGTTGTACCTCCTTGCTGTCTTCAAGACTGACTCTCAGTTACGGAGAGATGCCTGGAATGGTGTGAGTGAGTTTATGGATAGGACAGAGAAGAAGAGCAACCTCTACACCTTCCTTCACTCTCTTTTATCACTGCCTCCTTACCCCAGGGAGAGCGAATCCCGTCTTGTGCTCTTCCTTAGAATATTTGTTAAGTGAATATTTTTCTGATGATGAAAATACAAGTTTTCACGTTATAAGACCTGCCAGATGCATGAAAGCACAAAGAAGAAAATGATCACATACAAACCTGCCATCTTCACTTGGGTCATAAAAAAAGAAAACAAACAAAAAGCCATTGCTGTCGAGTTGATTCCGACACATAGCAACCCTATAGGACAGAGTGGACTGCCCCATGGGGTTTCCAAGGAGCAGCTGCTGGATTCGAACTGCCAACATCTCACTTAGTAGTCAAGCTCTTAACCACTACAGCACCAGGACATACCTTATTTTTTGTCCCTCCCCTTTTAAAATAAGTTTCTCTTATTGAAAAAGTAACACATACATGGTAAAAACAAACAAAAAAATCTAACAGCGGAAAGAGTTACATAATGCACACCAAATCTTCTTCTACCCCAGCAGCTGACTCTCCACCATCCACCCCCAAAAGCAGACACAGTAACAGCCCTTGAGTTTTATTCCACAACCCATCTGTGCATATGTTCTTCTTGGTGCCGTCGAGTCAATTCTGACTCATAGACACCCTATATGACAGAGTAGAACTGCCCCCATAGGGTTTCTGAGGCTGTAATCTTTACAAGAGAATATTGCCAGGTCCTTCCACCACAGAAGCTACGGGTGGGTTTGACTTTTCGGTTAGTAATATGAGTGCTTTAACCATGGCACCACCAGGGCCCCTTCCTGTGCATCTAGACAGAGATTTTGCCTGCAGTTCCTCCTTCACACAAACAGTGGCATGCTTCAGCACCTTGTGTACCTCATCCCCCACTGCATGTCATTTACAGTCTAGGTGGGGACAGATGCTAAGCAGGTAAACAGAAGACCCTGAAGGTTCCCAGACAGGCATTTGGGACAGGAAAGGGGGTGGTGATAGATTGACGGAGAGGCTATGTGTCATGAGGAGTTGGCCAGAGGTCCATCACACCTCAGATAAGCTGACCTTGTTCTTCTCCACAGCTGACTGTATACACCACAGGAACAGGTCAGTTCGTTTAACCAGTTTCCTATTACCAACATTTTGGTTGCTCTCTGTCTTTGCTATCACAAGAAACACCACAGTAACACTCCTTGGACATGCTCCCGGAGCACATGTCAAACTATATCACAGGACTGAGTCCTAGAAATGGAACTGCTGGGTCAACGATTACACTCATTGAAAATGTAAGTTGCTTTCCATAGAGGTTAAACGGGTTTCCGGCCAACATTCATGGGTCAAAGTGCCTGCTTCCCCACACCCTCAACAACACAGCGTGCTGTCTGTCCAATTTGGGGCAGTTGACAATCTGATGGGAGTGAAATGGCACCTCAGAGTAGCTTTAATTTGCATTTATTTTATTATGACTGTTGTTTTTCCAGTTGTTGTCGAGTCCACTCCAACTCACAGTGACCTCACGTGTGTCAGAGTGGAACTGTCCAGAAGTAGATCACCAGGCCTTTCTTCCAAAGTACCGTAGTAAACCCAGGAATAAGCAGAAAACCCAAATATATTGATAACCACGGGAGAATCGAAATAAGGTTAACCCTCTGCCGCACAAACAGCACCAAGACTTTCAAGGAACAGATAACGCCATTTTCCCACTGCCCCGAGCATCAAGCCAACTGCATGCTAAGAGGCAGATTTACAAGGTAAAGGAGAGGCGCCCAGTGGAGGACATGCGGGCACTGTGTCTGTCTTATCCAGGCGCCTGGGGAGCAGGCGTGCAAAAGGGCAAGCTCAGGCAGCAGGACCTGACAGACAGCAAACATCTCTCACATGCCGGGGGTGCCTCACCTGGCACCTCGGGCCCGAGGAAAGCTGGCCAGGAGCTGGCGGGAGCTGAAGACTGGGGCTGGCCACAGCAAGGCTTCTCTGCATTCGGGGTGGTCCCACCTCTTCCCTCCCTGCTGATACTACTCCCATAGTTCATTCCTACATTCATTCATTTATTTAGCACTTTGATATTTGCTAAGGCCTGGAACTCAGGCCAGACAGCGGATTTCAGGATAAAAAAAGCAGCCCTAGCCTCACCCCCAACTCCATGTCACTTATAGTGTAGGTGGGGATGGATGCTGAGCAGGTAAACAGAAGATCCTGAAGGTTCCTAGACAGGTGTTTGGGACAGGAAAGGGGGTGGTGATAGACTAGGGGAGAGGCTGCGTGTCCTGAGAAGTTGGCCTGAGGTGAACATCTCAGATGTCTCCTAAAAATATATGTTGGAATCCTAACTCCTGTACCTGTAAATATGACCCTGTTTGGAAATGCAGATTCCTTTTGTTATGTTAATGAGGCATGTCAGAGCAGGGTGGATCCAAGACCAAATCCCTTCTGAGCTATAGAAAGAATAGAATAGACACAGAGACACACACAGAGGAAAGACAGATGCCAAGGATGCTGTCATGGATTGAACTGTGTCTCCCAAAAAATGTGTGTCAACTTGGCTAGTCCGTGATTCCCAGTATTGTGTGATTGTTCACCATTTTGTCATCTGATGTGATTTTCCTACGTGGTGTTAATGAGGTGAGATTAGCAGCAGTTATGTTAATGAGGCAGGACTCAATCTACAAGATTAGGTTGTATCTTAAGTCAATCTCTTTTGAGATATAAGAGAGAAGCAAGCAGAGAGACATGGGGACCTCATATCACCAAGAAAGCAATGCCAGGAGCACAGTGTGTCCTTTGGACCCAAGATTCCTGCACTGAGAAGCTCCTAGACCAGGGGAAGATTGATGACAAGGACCTTCCCCCAGAACTAACAGAAAGAGAAAGACTTCCCCTGGAGTGGGCACCCTGAATTCGGACTTCTAGCCTCCTAAACTATGAGAGAATAGACTTCTGTTTGTTAAAGCCATCCACGTGTGGTATTTCTGTTATAGCAGCACTAGATGACTAAGACAGATGCCAAGGAGTGCCAAGGATCATCGTCAGTCACCAGAAACGAGGAGAGTGGCTCACAGAAGGAAATGAAGAAGCTGGGACCCCAATTTGGACTTTCAGCCTCCAGAACTGTGAAAAAATTCATTTCTGTTCCTTAAAGTTTGCCCACTTGTGGTATTTGTGTTATGGCTGCTCTAGGAAACTGAGACAGAATTTGGTACCAAAGAGTAGGGGTGCTGCTCTAACAAATGCCTATAACGTGGTATGGTTTTGGAATTGGGTAATGAATAGAGGCCAGAGGAATTTTGATGTGTTTGATAGTAAGAGCCTAGTTTGCCTTGAAAAGACTGTTGGTAGAATTGTGGGCACTCAGGGCAATTCTGATGAGGGCTCAGAAAGAACTGAACTGTGCAGAAAGCTCTATCACCATAAGCAGAATGTTGCTAGAAATGTAGATGTTAAATGTGCTTCTGGTGAAGCTTTAAAAGGAAATAAACATGTAATTGAACACTGGAGGAATACAATCCTTGTTATAAAGTAGCAAAGAACTTGTCTGAATTATATTTGAACATTTTGTGGAAAGTATTAACTTGAAAGTGATGAACTTGAAAACTTAGCTGAGGAGATCTCTAAGCAATATCTTAAAGGGGTGGCATGGTTGCTCCTTGCAGCTTACAGTAAAAGATAGAGTTAGAAATGAACTGCCCAAAAAGAAACCAGAATTTAAAGATTTGGAAAAAATCCTACTGTAAAAACAAAGACAGCGTGTCCTGGAGCTGACACCAAAGGCGTGCCTACACAATCTTATGCTAAAGAGATTAGGCCTTAGACTGATGGAGCTAATCAACAACCTCAGCAAGAACCCTGCTAGCTTTGACTGAAAAAGATGGAGACAGGATGAAATGAAGGAAAGCTGTCTGTCTCTTGGAATTCTACAAGCAAGCTCAAGCCCTGTCTAACTGCCCACAATTCTGGGTTTCTGTGCTGCCTGAATAATTTTGTTTGGATGCCTAGTATAATCCACGATGGGACATTAATAAGAAAGAACAGCATTTGGCCCAGTATTTACCCATCACATGATGCCCATCGCACAGTGCGATTGATGCCAATGTGCCCCCAGGGTGTCCCAGAGCCCAGCAAGTAAGCCTGCTCCTTGGGCTGGTCAAACTGGAATTCTCACCATGGTAGCGGGGTTACTTAAAGTCAGTTTCCTTACAGGGCAAGGCCACCCACCAGAAGCCATGGTCTCTCCTTATCTGTGTTACGCTCATGAATTCAATCCCATCACCGATGCCTGAAGAGCAATCCTACACCACCAATAAATACCCAGTCATTCATTCACTCAGCCCGTATATTTCTGGGAGCTTCTGCAAGGCTCACTTCTTCCAGGATCTGGTTCTGAGTACTAAATGGGAATCTCAGAAGAGGTCCCTGTGAGCAGTATGTCAGGAGGGGTCTAGGGGGAGATGAGCACTGGGGAGCCTAGTTCCAGATCCTTCTGTCCAAGCACAGAAAACTCTTTCCTTCTACCAAAAAGCATGAGGAGACCCAAGGGTCACTCTCGTCACCCTCCATGGGACCCAAGGAGCAATCACATCTGAACGGGGCCCAGGTCCCAGGGCTCCAACAACCTGAAATGCTTCATCTCTGACCTCCAGTTTCCCATATGAATGTCCATGGTGCTTCCTCTTCTTCTTTTCCAGTTTTTTCTGTAATGGTCAATTTTTTCTTCCCTCACCACCACTTCAGTATGGATTACATCTCAACATAAAGCAACAAAAATCCTCACAACTGGACCAACAAGCAACATCATGATAAATAGAGATAAGATTGAAGTTGTCAAGGATTTCATTTTACTTGGATCCACAATCAACACCCATGGAAGTAGCAGTCAAGAAATCAAAAGCCACATTGCATTGGGCAAATCTGCTGCAAAAGATCTCTTTAAAGTGTTAAAAAGCAGGGATGTTACATTGAAGACTAAGGTGCGCCTGACCCAAGCTGTGGTGTTTTCTCAACCACTTCATATGCATGTGAAAGCTGGACAATGAATAAGGAAGACAGAAGAAGAGTTGATGCCTTTGAATTGTGGTGTTGGGGAAGAATATTGAATATACCATGGACTGCAGAAGAACGAGCAAATCTGTCTTGGAAGAAGTACAGCCAGAATGCTCCGTAGAAGCGAGGATGGAGAGACTTAGTCTCACATACTTTGGACATGTTATCAAGAGGGACCAGTCCATGGAGAAGGACATCATGCTCGGTAGAGGATCAGCGAAAAAGAGGAAGACCGTCAATGAGATGGATTGACACAGTGGCTGAAACAATGGGCTCAAGCATAACAACGATAATGAGGATGGCGCAGGACTGGGCAGTGTTTCGTTCTGTAGTACATAGGGTCACTGTGAGTCCGAACTGACTCCACAGCACCTAACAACACCACTACCACCACCACTCACTTTAGGTGTGTTTCAAGAAATTTCGAAGGAAGAAACTTCTCTGATTCTGCTCCATGACACCATTTTAATCCAAAAGTCAAGATGATTTTTTAAATATTTTACATTTCTCCCCTGGTTTTCCTCATTCCCTTTTCCCACTCAAGCAGTGCTGGGTTCTGTGTTTGGAGAAATTTGATTGAAGATAAGTGAGGAGATGGGGCTGAAGCTTGAATGGCTGTGGGGTCAACGCCGAGTGTGTGTGTGAGTGGTGTTTGTGTGACTGTGAGTGTATGTCTGTGTGTTGTGTGTGTCTCTGTGAGTGTGTGAGCATGAGTGTGTGAATGTGAATGTATGCACGAGTGTCCTGTGTGTGATTGTGTGTCTGTGTATGCATGTATGTGAGAGTGCATATGCTAGTTTGTGTTTATCTGTGTGTGTGCTTGTGTGTGTCTGCTGTGTGTGTGACTGTGTGGTATATCTGTGTGTGTGTGTATAAGTGCGCTTGTACGTGTGTGTGTGTATGAGTGAGTGTGTGTGGTATGTATGTGTGTGCTTTGTGTGTATGAGTGAGTGTGTGCACATATATGTGTGTGAGTGCGTTGTGAATGTGTGTGAGTTTTGTGTGGTATATGTGTGTGAATGTGTGTGTGTATGTGTGTGTATATAAGTGCATGTACTTGTGCATGTACATGTGCGTGAGTGTGTGTATAAGTTAGTGTGTGTGTGGTGTGTGTGTGTGAATGTGTGTGTATGAGTGTGTGTGCGTGTAAATGGATGTGAATGTACATGTGCATGAGTGGGTGTGTATGAGGGTATGTGTGCATGTACATGTGTGTGAGTGTGTGTGCAAACATGTGTGTGAATGTGTGTGAGTGTTGTGTGGTATGTATGTGTGTGTGCATGTGAGTGTGTGTGCATGTATAAGTGTGTGAATGTGTGAGCATGCGTGTATGTGTGTGTGTGTCTGTCTGAAGTTAACGTGAGCACCATGTTGATGGGAGCATCCAGGGGGAGGGAAATCTGTACAGGACGCAGGCCCAGGAGTGTGATGGTGAGTGGTTCCCAATGTGGGGGAGGATCAATTGTCAATACCCAGTGAGGGACCAGCCTTGGCTGCAGTGGGGGAACGTCCTCGGTTGTAACACAAGAGACAATGCCCAGTGTGGGCTAGCAGGCATGACGGCTACTGCCCTCCCACCCCACGTCCTGAGCCTGAGCCAGGATGGTCCGTCTGGGGCCCAGAGATGGGAGGGGCAGGTGACATCAGAGAGGATGAAGAGGGAGCACTGGAGTTTCAGGTCGCAGCGCCTGCCCATCCCCCACCCAAACACTAGTGCTACCACCACCGTAAATGAGGGGGCTGCTCACCTGGGGGGCCCAGGGGCACAGCGACATCCCCAGGCAGGTGGGGCCAGGCCTAGAGCTAGGGGCCTTATCAAGAAAGTCACTCCAAGAAGGACAAGACAACAACCCAACACCTGGGCTGACCTCCAGATATCTGGTACCTGAGGTCCACCCCAGAGTCCAGTATGACTCCAAGTCAGCCAGTGTCCCTGAGGTCCACCCCAGAGTCCACTGTGACTCCAAGTCAGCCAGTGTCCCTGAGGTCCACCCCAGAGTCCACTGTGACTCCAAGTCAGCCAGCGTCCCTGAGGTCCACCCCAGAGTCCAGTGTGACTCCATGTCAGCCAGCGTCCCTGAGGTCCACCCCAGAGTCCAGTGTGACTCCATGTCAGCCAGCGTCCCTGAGGTCCACCCCACAGTCCGCTGTGACTCCAAGTCAGCCAGCGTCCCTGAGGTCCACCCCAGAGTCCACTGTGACTCCATGTCAGCCAGTGTCCCTGAGGTCCACCCCACAGTCCAGTGTGACTCCAAGTCAGCCAGCGTCCCTGAGGTCCACCCCAGAGTCCACTGTGACTCCAAGTCAGCCAGC
>NW_004444150.1:1089506-1090077 GCF_000243295.1 Trichechus manatus latirostris | reverse complement strand
AGTCCACTGTGACTCCAAGTCAGCCAGCGTCCCTGAGGTCCACCCCACAGTCCACTGTGACTCCATGTCAGCCAGCATCCCTGAGGTCCACCCCACAGTCCACTGTGACTCCATGTCAGCCAGCGTCCCTGAGGTCCACCCCACAGTGCAGTGTGACTCTATGTCAGCCAGTGTCCCTGAGGTCCACCCCAGTGCCCAGTATGTTGGATCAAAGTCCTTACGGTCCACCCCAGTGTCCAGCACGACTGCCATGCAGCCAGTGTCCCTGAGAACAGACTCAGGACAGACCCCAGACCCCACAGTCCTCCCGGCGCCCCCTTTCGCTTCCTGCATTAATCTAGGTCACAGGCTCCGAGCTCCTTACCTGGGGAGTGTCCTGCAAGGATCTGTTTCCAAAGGCCCAAGGAGGGTGGGGGCTGAGGCTGGGGCCGACTTGACTGCAGAGACTCCTGGGCATCCTGAAGGGACACGGGGCTGGGCATCCTGAAGGGACACGGGGCTGGGCTCCTGAAGGGACACAGAGCTGGGCATCCTGAAGGGACACGGGGCTGGGCATCCTGAAGGGACACGG
>NW_004444150.1:1080358-1088368 GCF_000243295.1 Trichechus manatus latirostris | reverse complement strand
GCTGGGCATCCTGAAGGGACACGGGGCTGGGCTCCTGAAGGGACACAGAGCTGGGCTCCTCACTGTGACCCGTGTGGTGGTTCATCACCACATTCGCCCCTGAACATCACTCATGTCTCCCCATCCCCCAGCTGCTCTCAGGGTGCAGCCAGAGGTCTACAGTGGCGACCACACTGAGCTCCTATACCGTCGCTGCTGCCCTTCCCCCTTCCACACTGGGCTCCCCGTGTACTGTCCCCACCGCCCTCCACCCGTCCACACTGGGCTCCTATACCATTCCCCCCATGCTCCACCCGTCCACACTGGGCTCCTGTACCGTCCCCCCCCACGCTCCACCCGTCCACACTGGGCCCCTCGTGTACCCTCCCCGCTGCCCTCCACACGTCCACACTGGGCCCCTCCTGTACCCTCCCCGCTGCCCTCCACACGTCCACACTGGACCCCTCCTGTACCATCCCTGCTGCCCTCCACCCGTCCACACTGGACCCCTCCTGTACCATCCCCACTGCCCTCCACCCGTCCACACTGGGCTCCTGTACCATCCCCCCCCAACGGTCCACACATCCACACTGGGCTCCCCGTGTACTGTCCCCCCCCACCCATCCACACCGGACCCCTCCTGTACCATCCCCACCGCCCTCCACACGTCCACACTGGGCCCCTCCTGTACCATCCCCACCGCCCTCCATACGTCCACACTGGGCCCCTCCTGTACCCTCCCCGCTGCCCTCCACACGTCCACACCGGACCCCTCCTGTACCATCCCCGCTGCCCTCCACCCGTCCACACTGGGCCCCTCCTGTACCATCCCCGCTGCCCTCCACAAGCTGGTTGAAGAGCAGTACTCCGCAAAGCTGCCCCAAGTTCTTCCACTGCTCAGACATCTTCACTGACCCCTAACGCTTTCTGGAGAGCTGCCTGAAACCAACACCAGGTGAAGGCGTAACGTGGTTAAGCATGTGGATCTGGGTTCAGATTCCGGCTCCTCTCTTTGACCGTCTGTTGGTCTTGGGCAAATGACACAGCGTGAGTATGTCTATCTCCTCGCCCATAAAACCAGGAGGATAGTAGTACCTACCTTATCCAGTTGTTATGAGGACTAAATGAGTATAAACTTGTTATGAGGACTGAGTGAGTAGAAACTTATAACAAGAGTTAGAACCCCACCTGACACGTAGAAAGGCTCAGTGTGGGTTATTGTCGCCAAGGCATATGTGGTCTGGCCCTCACGCAGCCTGACCGCCTCTCCCCTCCTCTACTCTCAGCAGTTCAGCGGCTCGGCCTTCAGTCCTTGCACCCCCCACACTCAACCTGCCACAGGTCCTTGGCAGGTGCTGTCTCCTCTGCCTGCAACACTCCTCCACCTTCTCGCTCTGCCTTAGTGATGTTAATGCCTCCTCATCCTTCAGAGTTCGGCATCGAGCCTCATTTCTTCATTTGTCTGTGGGCACCAGGCCCTCGGCTGGCAGCTGGGCGCCCGTGGTCCTCACCCTCCCGGGGGGGTGTTGTTAGTTACCATCACGTCAGCCCGTGACTCCTGGCAACGCCACGTGGCAGAGTAGCACTGCTCCCTGAGGTTTTCTGAGCTGCAATATTTACGAAAGCAGATTGCCAGGCCTTGGAGCCACTGCGTGGGTTCGAACCACCAACCTCTCTGTTAGTAGCTGATAGCTAACGGCTTTCTCCACCAGGACTCCTTCTCAGGGCGCCATTCAATAGCGGTCACGGAGCTTGCTGCTCCTTGCCTCAGGGGAGGGCCCTGGGCTCTGTGGGAGCTCTGGGGGAGCCTCTCCTACTGCCCGGTCTCTCCAGTCTCCCCTCCCTCACCAGCCATCCCTGTCATCCGGGCAGAGGGCAAACCAGGTGGGCAGGGGTAGGGTGGCCTGACTCAACCCCCCTACCCACAACCCCCCAGGCCTCCAGTACTGCCCTGTCCCTTTGTTAACACAAAATGCTGTTGTTTGTAAATCCTTAAACTCTTGAGAATAAGACCCCTCCCTGCCTCTCACAGAAGAAAAGAGGTGCCCCCGCCCGCCCACAGGCACATCCCTGGCCGCAGACTGGGCCCGCTGTGCTCACGGAGGCAGCCCTGTGGCCTGGGCTCCTTTGTCATGTGATCTGCGTGCTAGTCGGGGCTGAAGTCTGTCCCCCTTTGCCGTAAACTCAAGGAGGCAGATCTCGCACCTCGTGTTCCCCGCTGCATGCCAGGACCCCGCTCAGTGCCTGGGCAGCTGCAAGCACTAAGTCAGCATAGACTGAAGGAATGCAGGGTGGTGCCGGTCCAGAAATGCCCTGAGCCATCTGCTGAAAGCATCTAGAACCCTGGGGAAAAGCCATACAGAACTCAGAACGGAGCACCACCCCCCAGCCCTGCACCCCCCGCTCCGTCCACGCGTCCGTGTGTCAGAGGTGTCCATGAGAATTTCCGAGAAATTGTAACACGCCAAGGTGCCAAACTCCTAGCAACATCTCTTGCCCCAATTTAAAGTCATCAAAATTATCGAAACAGACATTATCTTTTACAATAGTTCCTCTGGGGTGGCCATTTAAACAAGTAGATTAAGTGGTTCAAATGGGTGACCTGAGTCTTGTCAAGGAGTCACAGTGAAGCGCGCCGGGGGGCAGAGAAGGCCCCCTCCCCGTTGTCCCTGCAGGGCCTCAGTCTAGGGCCAGCCTGCTCCCGCTCCGCCACCTGGTGGTGACTTTATGTCCAAGTCACACCTTTAAAAAAATTTTTTTTAAGACGTTTAATTTGAAGGAGAAAAGTGTATGATGTATTCATTTTTTTAGGGTTTTTAAACAATGTATCTTATTTGTTGCTGTTGGGAATATACATAGCAGAACATGCACTAACTCAACAGTTTCTCCATGTACACTTCAGTGAAGCTGATTACAGTCTGCAGCTGTACAACCATTCTCACCCGAGCTGTTCCTCCCCTGGTAACATAAACTCACTGCCCCCTAAGTTTCCTATCTAATCTTTCGAGTTGCTGTTGTCAGTTTGATCCCATGTAGATAGTTCTTAGAAGAGCACAATGCTCAAGGCAGACATCCTTTAGTGGTTAAGTTAAAGTATTGTTTACTTTTAAGATGTCAGGGGATATTTTTGGTTTAAGGTTTAAAGATTGTCTCAGGGCAATAGTTTCAGGGGTTCATCCAGCCTCCATGACTCCAGAACATCTGGATGCCATGAGAATTTGAAATTCAACGAAAAGAATCTCAATCACGGGATGATGCTATGAAGGCAAAGCCTTCTCAGAAAGGAAATTTAATTGATTCCTGGCTTGAACTGTGCTCTTCTTTTTAGAAATTCCAGAGGGAAAAATCAAGCCTGATTTAAACCTTTGAAAATGATTTAGTACCTGCTGAGCCCCAAACGGAGCCCTGGTGGCACAGTGGTTAAAGTGCTCGGCTGCCAACCAAAAGGTCAGCAGTTGGAATCTACCAACCACTCCCTGGAAACCCCACGGGACAGTACTACTCTGCCCTCTAGGGTCGCTAGGAGTCAGAATCGACGTGACGGCTATGGGTTTGGTGTTTGGTTTTGAGTCCCAGGTGGATCTGGTCCACCCAGCGGCACCTCGGAAGAAAACCCTGGTGATCCACCTCCACCGCCAACTGTTGCTGAGTCGATCGTGTGAAATCAGCCGTGAAGACCCTGCGGAGCACCGTTCTACTCTAACACACGTGTGGTCGCCATGAGTTGGGGTCGACTTGTCAGCAAGTGGGTTCTGATAGCAAGACCAGGAACCCTTGGATCCCTGCTGTGTCCAGCTCCCACGTGATTCTGGAACTTTCTATGGCTTTGAGGCAGGGCTGACAAGAGCAGGGGCTGAGTGGGCTGAGAAGTGAGGACAGAGGACAAGAAAGCCTCATAAGCTCAGATTACCACCGTGGACGGACACAATGGTCACGCAGCTCTGCTCCCGAGAGCCTTCCTGCCCCAGGCCCACTCCGTCTCCCCACCCCCACCTTGAGGAAGCCACCCGACCCACCAACCCACCTTGGGCACATACAATGGCACGGATCAGCGCCTCCCGGAACAACACCTGCGTAGGGCAGGCAGACGCACCCTCCTGCACTGGGAGACAGGGGTTCTTCCCACGGCCACCTCTGTCTGACCCCATGGCTGGGTTCTCCAGCCCCTGGCCTGAACCCACCACCTCTACCTTCCTGGTCCTCCTGCTGTCTCCGGGGCCCTCGTGGACACCCCCTCCCACCCCCCCAGATCAGTAACTCTTCCAGTAGGCTTTGGAGCTTGACCCAAGCTCACTGTCAGGTGCTCCCAGCCATGGAGGCGACGTCGGAGGGCAGGAAGCCAGACGGGGCAAGGGGTTGGGACCACATCTTTCCAGACTGTTCTGTCCCACACGACCCACTTCTCAGTGTCCACAGCTCAGGGGCTACGTGAGTGCCCTGCAGGGCTGTGTCTACCGCACCTGGCATGCTCCGCCATCAGACACCCTTTGGGGGCCCTCGGTGTGAGTGAACTCAGCGGCCCAGCCCAGCCTCAAAGGGGTCGTGGTATCAGGGGTGCGGCAGTCTGCGGTCTTGGCTGCGTTCCAGGAGTGCGAGGGATGACTGTGGTCGGGGACTGGCTTGGCATGGAGGCCGAAAACCGCAGATCCAGGGGGAATAAAGGCGAGGTCGGAGGGCCAGGCACCATCCGCCCTGAGGATGGCCCTGCTGCCGCTCCTGTTGAGCCTGGGGCTGAGCCTGGCCACTGCCCAGCAGCTGGACATCCGCAAGGTCGTGCACGAGAACTACGACATGGGCAAGGTGGGTCTGGGGCCCGGGGCCAGGCAGCACCTAGGGACAGGTGTCCCCCTCGGCCTGGCTATCTGACCCCCAACAAGGCCTACTGCTCCCTGAGGGGCCCAGCCTGGGTGGTCAGAGGCGCCGGGACTGGAGGGAGGCCGCTGCACTGAGGACCAGCCCCAGGGACCCTGCAGCCCTCAGCCCACCAGAGCATCTGCCTCCAGGTCTCAGGGGTCTGGTACTCCATCTCCATGGCCTCGAACAACATGAGTCGGATCAGAAAAAATGGGGACCTGCGCGTCTTTGTCCAAAACATTGAAAACTTGAAAAATGAAAGTCTGAAATTCAGTTTCCTCTTCATGTGAGTGGACCGAGGGGGACCCTGGAAGGTGGGGGTGGGAGCAGAGACGACAGGATGGGAGGGACAGTACCAGGGTGGGCAGCAGAGGGCCTGGACTTGGGTCAGGTGAGCCTGGGACGGCTGGTGACCTCGGCCAGGCCCACGGCTCTGGCCGGGTGTCTTCCACTGTAAAATGGGTGAAAGCGCCAACCCCTCCCGAGGTCATGGTGAGGGGCAGGGGAGCCGAGGGGCAGGGGAGCCGAGGGGCAGGGGAGCCGAGGGGCAGGGGAGCCGAGGGGCAGGGGAGCCGAGGGGCAGGGGAGCCGAGGGGCAGGCGCTGGCTCTCAGGGGTCCCGAGAGAGCAGGGCCGAGGGCATCTGGACCTGGGAGTCCTGTGGGTTGGTGCAGAAAGGTTTCTGTTCCTCGGACCCACAGCCCTGCGCCGCCCTAGTCCCACTCCACCCCAAGTCTCACCCCGGGTGTCTCAGGCTGCAGGGGCTGTGCGAGCAGGTGGATGTGGTTTGTGAGAAAACAGAGAGGAAAGGCGTGTACGCCATAAACTGTAAGTGGAACAGCCTCTCTAAAGTCTACTTGTTTTTCAGCAAGGGTCCCCTTCTCCACGCCAGCTCCCACTGGACAAGTGCTGACTTAGGGGAGTTCACGGGGACCCTAGGGGCTTGGCCCAGGAAGGAGGGCAGGTGGGCATCCCAGGGGGGCAATCAGGTCTGCAGATGACAGAGGGGGGAGCGTGCCGCCCACCCTGAGGATCCCCATCCCTGCTCCACGCTGGGTCACACAGCTTGCCAGCCAGCCATGGGTGATGCTATGGCTGGTGGCTGGCAGCTCTGAGCCGGGCTGTCCTCACAGATGAAGGGCAGAACACTGTGCTCATCCTGGAGACAGACTACAAGTTCTACATCACCTTCTACCTGCACAATGTCAGGGACGGCAACAAGACGCACGTGTTGGCCCTCTACGGTACCCCTCCCTGGCCCCCGGGGTCTACGGAACCCCTCCCTGACAACCCCTCCATCTACAATACCCCTACCTGCCCCACCAAGGTCCTGCAGCTGTCCCACTTGCTTGAGGGCCATCCGGGACTATCAGGGACCTCTCCTCCTCTGGGTGAGGGTCTTGCCATGGCCCAGAGGTCTGGCCAGAAGCTCCCCGCTCCCCCCACAGCCATGCCAGCAGGGTGAGAGGCCTGGGTCCTGGCTGCCAGTAAGGACCCAGGCTTTGCCATCTGTGCCAGGACGGATCCCAGAGCTGAGCCCCGTCTTCCTGGACAGATTTAGGAAAACGTGCCAAAAATACGGACTTGGTCCAAACAACATCATCAACCTGAGCTATATAGGTGGGTCCCACTGCTCTCACTTAGTGTGCAAACGCCAGGGACCCCAGGGAGGGGTCTGTGAGAAGGGGCCATCCCCACTCAGCCCTGCCCGCTCCTTCGCACGTGGTCCTGATGGTCTGGAGCACAGGTGGGAACACATGCGGGCCCAGGCTGAGGCTGCTGCCCGCTGTGTCCCCCAGATGTCTGCTCCAGGTGGTAGAGCAGCAGCCCAGGCCCCCCTTCTGGTGAGTGAACGGCTCCGGGGCACAGGGCCGGGGGTACTGGGGGGGGGCCGCACTAGGGGGTCAGGGAGGCACTGGGAGGGGGCACTGGGAGGGGGTACTGGGGCAGGGGGCACTGGGGGGGCACTGGGAGTGGGGAAGGCAGCCCTGGGGTTGGGAGAGGTACTGGGGCAGGGGGCACTGGGGGGGCCCTGGGAGTGGGGAAGGCAGCTCTGGGGGTGGGGGAGGTACTGGGGCAGGGGGCACTAGGGGGGCACTGGGAGGGAGCATTGGGGCAGGGGGCACTGGGTGGGAGCATTGGGGCAGAGGGCATTCGGGGGGCACTGGGGGGGCACTGGGAGTGGGGAAGGCAGCCCTGGGGTTGGGAGAGGCACTGGAGGAGGCTGGATGGGGCAGGTGTGGGGCTAACGTCCTGGCCTGGGGTTCCAGGCCCAGAATGGCCACTAGAACCACTTCTGGAAGCCCCCTCTCTGCGGGTCTCTGCAGGCACCGCCAAGCCAGAGGGTGTGGGGTCTGAGCAGACTTGGACTCCAGTACTGGCTGAGCCTCGTTCGGCACCGCAGCAAAGACCACACACCCGGTGGGGGGCATTAAACCACACACGTGGACTCTCCCGCAACTCTGAGCCAGAAGGCCTGCTCCTTTGGGGGCTCTAGGGACAGCTCCCCCTTGTCTCTTTCAGCTTCTGTGGCCGCATCTCTCTCAAGTCTGCCCTGTCAGCTCTGTCACCACCGGCCATCTTCCCCCATCTCTCTCTCCTCTCTTGTGGCTTGTAAGGACGTCTGTCATTGAATTCAGGGCCCACCCTGGTCCAGGATGGTCTCACTGGAGAGTTTTACCTTAATTCATCTGCAAAGACCCTATTTTCTAATAAGGTCACATCTACAAATTCCGGGGTTTGGGACATTTACCTGCCCCATTCACCTGCCCCAGGCTGCTTCTCCGAGCCTGCGCCCCCTCCTGAGGAACCAGCTGGGCCCAGTGAAGACTGCGCCCCCTCCTTTCACTGCACTGGCCTGGCTGGCACCCCACTCTCACGCGTTGTCCCGTCTGAAGTCATCGCTACATACAGGTCCAGTTCCACAGGGTTCAACAAGATGGTTCGGGTCAGAGCCGGGCAGTCCTCACACGGGGACTGAGCAGGTGACCGGCCAAGAGCCTCCGTCCTTCCCTCTTCCCTGGGCTCTTGTTCTCCTGGGAAGGTTATCAGAAGGCTCAGCAGTGGGGCAAGCATCCACCCCCTCCCCCACAACTCATGTTTCGGTAAACACGAGTGGTGCTGGCCAATCTCTGGCTGTTTTACGGAGTAAAGGTGACCGTCCAGGGCCAATCTCTGG
>NW_004444150.1:1071355-1079709 GCF_000243295.1 Trichechus manatus latirostris | reverse complement strand
GGCCAATCTCTGGTTGTTTTACGGAGTAAACGAGATTGTCCACTGGGCATTTATCCCAAAAACACGAAAACTTTTGTTCACACAAAGACATCCACACAAACATTCACAGTAGCTCTACTCATAACAGCCCAGAACTGGAAGTGACCCAATGTCCCTCAGCAGGCGAACAGCTAACCAAACTGGCACGTCCATGCCAGAGGGCGACTTAGCACAAAGGGAACAGACTGCTGATGCCTGTGACCCCGAGGCCGGTGTATAAAGGGCGTGGCGGGCACATCTGACCTCCTCTGACTTCACAAGGGGAAGGAGAATCAAGATCAAAAGCCCAAGGCTGATTCCTCTGAGGCGGAAGTCAGACGTACCTCCTCTCTCCAACCTTTTTACCAGTTCTGACATCAACTGTCCTTCCCACAGCACTCTCTACTTCTCTGCTGGGTCCAAGAGGTTCTCAGCGCAGGGATCCTGGGTCCAAAGGACACACTCTGCTCTTGTCTCTTCTTCTTGATAGTAGTCAGATCTTCATCTCCACCTCTGGGATGGCTCATTTTAAGCCTAAAACCAAACACCAAACCCACTGCCACTGAGTTGATTCTGACTCATAGCAACTCTATAGGAAGAGTAGAACTGCCCCATAGGGTTTCTGAGGAGCAGCTGGTGGATTCAAACTGCCTATTTTTCAGTTAGCAGCCAAACTCTTAACCACTGCGCCACCAGGGCTCGTCATTTTCAGCCTAGCAGGATTGCAAAATTAAACAATCCCCTCATTAGGGTTCCATACAACTTATTTGCATGGCTCACCCCCACAAGGGTGCCGTGCACTTTATTTGTATTATTATTAAGCTGACCAATCCCCTTGGTGGGCCACACACACCTTATTTGCATAGTCCCACCCAATCATTTGGTAGGCGCTACAAGACCACGGCAAGAAAGGCCATATAAAAGCAATCCATCGCACCGCAGTGGGTCTCAGGAGATTGTGCTAAGTGGAGGCCAGGGTTGCATTCCATATGAGTCCATCTGTATGACAGTCTTGAAATGACAAAATTATGGATATGGAGAACAGATTAGTGGTTTCAGGGGTCGGTGGAGCACAAGGGAAGTGAAGGTGGTGATGAAAGGGCACCAGGGGGGATCCTTGTGGGGATGGAATGTGCTCTGTCAACTCTAGTGGTGGACACACAAAACTTCACACGCAAAAAATGCATAGACCTGAACACACACGCATGCACATATGCAAATGCACACATGTATACACATACACACACGTACATGCACACATGCATGCACACATGTATACACATGCACACACGTGCACACATGCATGCACACACGCACACACATGCACCCCTCAGTGCATTAAAACGGGACGATCTGACCTTGCACAGCAGTTATGGGAGATGTTGCCAATGGGGCAGACCAGATAGAGGGTAGGCTGGACTGCTCTGCGCTATTTCTCACGACTGCGTGTGAGTCTACAGCTATCTCAAAATGAAAAGTTTTAAAGAAAGCAGTTGCCCTCTAAGTCTCTGTAGAAACACTTAGCAGCTGCCTTCCCTACTATCCCTACTATCCCAGTGTCTGGGCCTGAGGGAGCTTCTCCAGTTTGCACCACTGCCCAGCATCCTCGGTGGCCCCCCAGCTGGGGGACCCTCCTGCCTCCCTGGGAAAACCCCCACACGTCCCCTCGCAGCACTCCCTCCATAAATGCTTGGCCCGCGGCTGCCGTGTGGCTGAAGCTGGGGCAATGGAGGCTTGCCTGGACCCCACAGCACCACCACCAGCACCTCGTCATCCTCCCGTGGGGAAGCAGTCACCCTGTCACCTCCTTCTGCAGCTGGGGACCCACCCCACATCTCCCTGCTCTGGAAGTCTCTCCAACGGGGACACAGAGGCCTGGCGGGCCGGACTTGGGTCAGTGGGCCATTGTTATTGAGGATCCCCTGGCATTCTGCAGTGGTAGGGCTTCTTTCCTGCGCACCTCGCTCGAGCAAGCTTGTCTCATTTGATTATGCCAAAGTCATCTGCCATGTGTCTGAGCCACTCGTTGGGCTTTGATTTGGCCAATGTTACCTGAATTCCAACAGCAGCGATGTCTCTAGGTGGTTCTTTCACACCCACCCAGACTTGCTCTGCCCCGACGCCTTGACCCCAGGCTCAGCTGCCAGCCCTCTGCACACCCCAGCAGTCCCTTATCTTCTGGGGTCGTCTCTGGGGTGGGACAGGGCTGGCAGGAGCCTGTGGCCAGGACCAACCCAGCTGAGCATCACAGCTGGCCCTCCAGCCTGCCCAGCTCAGGGAGCACGGCCAGGAATACCCACTCTGGGTGCAGCCCCGCTTTGTGCCTCTCTGGGGCCACCGAGTCTTCCTCTGTGGTCTTGGGGTCCTCCATGCAAACTTTGGCAGCCGGCCCCCACGCCCCCCGACGCTGGCCAGTACACCCGCCTCGCAGCTACTGTTCCGCCCCCAAGGCCAACTTTTCACACCAGCAGCTTCCCCGTCTGCCCAGGCTGCCCTTCTCCCAGGTCATCACGCTGCACGCAGCCAGCCAGGGCTCTGGATACGCCCTCTGGGCCTTCTGCTCCCTGCCATCCACAGGAGCCTACTTGCTGTGATTCAAGTTGACCCATTTCCAGTGAGAAGCCCTGACAATCACCCGCGCCTGCCCACACGGCCCACCACACCCCCGCCAGTCACACCAAGACGCTCGGTGAGGGACAGACGGGCAGCCATGCAGACCTGGTTTGAAACATGTAGAACTGACAAGGCATGGAGGTTCCAGGGGACTTGGCTTCACAACCTATAATCCAGGGTCATGTCCCCAGAGTCTTGGGTTTATGTGGCTACCTGAGAAGGGGACAGCTGGGGCCCCACGACGCCACCCTGCCCAGGCATCCACGTCACCCAGGCGCTCCCCCTGCCAGCCCAGCCTCAGTGATGGGAGGCATTCTCTGTCAGCACCGCCCGGCCACAGGACATGGACGGCTGGCTGGACAGGAAAGGGCATGAGGGCAGGGGAGGCCTCCAGCTGGAACTGTCTTCTTTCACCTTTGTCCCCCCTGCCCCCAGCTTCCATCTCTCGGTCTTGGAGCCAGCGGCCTCTGCGGGACTGCGCCCCGTCACCTCCAAGACTGGCGCCCCCTCTCACTTGGCTTCTCAAAGCCCCAAGGCTGGCTCAGGGTCGATGTCCCCATCCCCCAGGAGGCCTGGGCCCCAATCTGCACCCCCACCCAGGGCACACATCAGTGGAGGGCAGCCTGAGCGCTCAGGGATGGCCGAGGAGTGTGGAGGGCGGCAGGAGACTGGCCTTCCCTGTGGGGATATATGCCATTTAAACATGGCTGCACTATTGACAACTGCAGCCCCCACAGGCCTCTATGCTGCACAGCATGTTGAGACTTGTCCCCAACATGTTGAGACTTGTCACGACTTGTTTTCCCAAACCTATTGTCCTTTTACTGATTGGCTTGTTTACCTGAATTCCTTCTCCCTTGCCCGCACCCAAAGCCCATTGTTCTGTTATTTGCTTCACTGCTTGCTATATTGACTATAAATAAACTCCTGGGACTGAAGCCGGGGTCGACTCCTCAGAGTGACCCTCCTGGCCCCACTTTTCTGTAAGAGTTGTGTTTGGTTACTGTCTCCGCTGTCCCGACATCCGCCGCCGCTGCGACAGATGGTGCCCCGTGTGAGGAGCTGTGACACTTCCCAAGGTCTCCTCAGCTCCAACCACTTCCACGGCCAGCTCCACTGGTGCTGGGCCGCTAAATGCTGTAGAGAAAAACCTGAACGCTGTTTCAAGTTACAACAGAGAGGTTCATTAAGGGGTTAAAACACTTGCCATTGGGGAACTACGTAGCCCCTTGAAAGCACAGCAATGTAGCCCCGGGCAGTTTTGTCATACAAGTATTTTTATGGGGTAAAAATGGTCATCAAATGCAGCAGCGAGAAGCTGCTCAGGCTTTATCAAACAAAGCATCGAGTGACAGCACCGGGTGTGGCTCAGCTGGGAGCTGCTCAGGCCAAGTTGAACCTGCCCCCTCCTGTCCATTGTCCTCAAAGCTCTGGGTGTGGCTCAAGCCAGTCAAACCCAGTTTATCAGCCCACATGCCAAAGAAAAAAAGCAATTTGTCTTACTGTGCCTGCGTGCCGTGATAACCTGTGTAGTCCATGATGTTTGTATGCACTTCCTGTGAGAGACGGTATAAAAGGCTCTGCCTCCCTTTGTTCGGGGAGCCTGATTTGAGGTTTACACCTCCTTGCTCCTTGCCTCGCGCTTGCAGTAAATGCTCTTCCTCCCTCCTCACCTTGGGATATCTTTATTGACAGAGAAGCTACATGAGCAGGACCTGATTTGGGGAACAAAAAGAGGAACCAAACCATAGGGAGGGCAATGACAGGAAAATCAATGAAAATCGTAATAATCACACTGCAATTGGTTACTGGTTATGAACAGCAGTTAGTGAGTGCAGATCACGTCACAGGAGGCTTACAGTATGATCACAAGATGCCTACAGGTAGCTTCTTTGGGGTGATCAGCCCCTGCAGAGGGACATCATGCTCAGTGAAGTGGAGGGTCGGCGAAGGGGAGGGGGACCCTGAACAGGATGGATTGGCCCAGGGGCTGCAACAATGGGCTGAAGCGTGGCAACGAACAGGAGGCTGGCGCAGGACCAGGCAATGTTTCGTTCTGTTGTACACAGGGTCACTGTGAGTCGGAAGTGACTCGACAACACCTAACAACATCTTACAAAAAGAAAAAAATACCTTGCTGGCAACAGCACTCAGACAGGACTCTTGAGGGGTATGGGTATTTTGAGGGGTGCAGATGGTCACTTGGCTGAGACCCCTCAGGGCATATGGTTTCACATCCTGGTTTTGACCACTGAGGAAAAACATGTTTTTCTCAAAAACCATAGCTGTTAGTCCAGGATCCAGATTACAATTAGATACTATTGTTACCACGATAACGCGGATTGGAGCCGCCTGCCGCAGTAGCCAATTCTGAGACAGGGGTGAGGTGAGCAGCAAGAGTTTTATTATACAGATATATAGGAGACAGAGGAGAATAGACTCCTCCAAAAACCCGTCTCCCCCACTGGAGATCAGCTGAAGGCTTTATAGGGACAGGATCATGGGTTCTAGAAGTTTGTGTTAGTTCCGCCTTGAGGTGGTCACCTCCCAGATGAGTTCATCTTTTCTTAGGGGCTATCTGGTGACATCCTGGTTTTCTTGTCCCAAAATGGGTGCTTTGTTCAGTTTGTCATTCCTAGATCATTATCACTTGTTTTCCACCCTCCAAGGAGGAACATCAGTTAATCTTAAATTTTTTATAGAGACTGGAATGGGAGGGAAAAACAAGATCATGAGACCACACAGGGGTTAGCGATGGGGAGTAATAATAGTGAGCCAGGCCTATGCAGTGTCTTTCGGCATCGTCAGCTTATCCTGCCTCTGTCTCACTGACTGCACTAAACATTGTCTTTTCCCGAGACATAACCTGAAGGTTGGTGGTTCAAACCCACCCATCGGTGCCATGGGAGAAAGTTCTGGCTATCTGCTTTTGTAGAGATTACAGCCAAGAAAACTCTATGGGGCAGTTCTACTCCGTCGCAAGGGGGAGTCATGAGTCAGAATTGACTGGAAGGTACTCAACAATAGTAACAATCAGTGTGAAGGCCCCTGGGCGGCATAAACAGCCTGCACTCAACTACTAATCTAAAGGTTGGTGGTTCCAAACCACCACAGAGGAAAGGCCTAGCTATCTGTTTCCCTAAAAATTACAGCCAAGAAAACCCTATGGAGCAGTTCTACTCTCTAGCACATGGGGTCACTGTGAATGGGAATCTACTCTAAGGCAATGGGTCTGGTTTTTTTGGAAATGTTCCCCAGTAGAAATGTCATGGAGGGAGGGGGTATCTCTGCCTTCCCTGGAAACTGTCAAACAACTTTCCTATGTGGCCGTGCCCCCCACACCTGCTGCAGAGTCCAACAGCCCGAGGCCCCGGCTCCTCCACTCCACGTGGTGCTGAGACCTGTCCCCAGGATATCGTCCTTCCCACCTGCACGTCCCTGCCTCCCACAGCAGTGAGGACACCCTCGTGTGCTGGTCATCCATCCAGTCTCCTTCTCAGGGGCTGCCTGTCCAGGGCCCTTGCCTGTTTTCCAGCTTGTTTTCTTTTTCCTTGTTGATCTGTGTGAGCGAGCAAGCGGGAGAGCAGGTGCCCTCCCTGGCCTGTTACTGTCTCTCCCTGTTCACTTTGTCTTTGGTCATCCAGGGTCAGTCCCCTTGGGTGGGTGTCCTGTGTCTTACTGGAGAAGCCCCCTTCCTGGAGCATGCTCTCGGGCTGCCTGGCCGTCCCTTCAGGACATTGCCGCTGTGTGTCCTCATCACCTGTACAGTGTGAGCCCAGACCCTGCCCTCACCAGCTGCGACCTCGGCCACGTTTCTTCACCTCTCTGTGCCTCAGTTTCCACACCTGTAAAGTGTGGACAGTAAGAGTCCCCATCTCATAAGGTTACCTTGAGGATTAAATAGAAGCATACGTGCCTGAGAGAAAGTGTTTAATAAATGTAAGCTTATTAGTATTGCTGTTGTTGCTGCTGGTGTTGAGCATGAACTGTAAGTTCACAGGGTGGGGTCTGCCAGCGTTGTATTCTTAAACCAGCTGCCACTGTATTCTCAATCAGCTCCGACTCACGGCAACCCCTCAGTAGGGTTTACCAGCATTGTATTCCTAGCACACAACAAAGAGTCTGGAACGCAAGTATTCTCAGCTAAATGATGAATAGCACAGTGTCTTGCTCTGAACCGGAGTGAGTGCCCAAGCTTGTCCCCCTGGGAGGATGGGTGGGGCCGGAGTTAAGCCTGAACCCCAGGAGCTGGCTCGTCAAAACTCTCCTTGTTGTTCTTGAAAATCAGCGTTTCTAAGCCGGTGTTCTGCGGGTGCCAGAAGGCACAAGACCGGGGTGTGCTGGATGGTGGGACGGCAGCCCTGACTGCCCCGGGGAGAAGGAAGCCTGAGCTTGCAGGGAGGAGGGGAGAAGGTGGGAGGAGGTGGAGGTTGAGGACACAGGGGTGGTGGAGCCCTGAGCTGGGAAGCATGGCCACACGGGCATGTTCTCACCTGCAGTGCATGTGCTGAGAGATGGTAGTAGGCACCATGTGTTCTCCTGGACGGCCTGCCCCCGCGCACTGAGACTCGACCATGTGCAGAACCGAGGACACTATTCCCACACAGCCAGTTCTCCACTTCCCGGAGGTGCGATGGGCCCATCTAAGGCAGGTGTCCACCTGGGGTGCACACAGGTGCCGAGAGCAGGCCACAGTGTGCTACGACCACATACCCCAGGGTCCTCTCCTCTTTGTCTTTTCTTCCCTGAGCTCCGTGAGCTTAGTAAGGGGTGCAGAGTCTTGACTGGGGCAGATGCTGTGCTGAGTACCAGGGGTCACCTGAAGCCAGGCTTCTGGGGTGTCATGGATTGAATTGTGTCCCCCAAAAATGTGTGTCAGGAGTTCCAGCAAAATGGCGCTCTAGGCAGAAGCATCACGCCGTCCCTCCACAGCAACGATAAGAAAAACTAAGCCAAACAGAGAATACAACAATCCTGAAACCCTAAAACATCAAATGAAGAGATAAAGAACTCAGCCAAGCACCAAATGGAGTGAGAAACTGACAGAGAATGGAGAGTGAGGAGAGATTCATGCAGAGGTCCCCTACCAGCTAATGCAGCACAGATCCGCCATCTTGGACTCCTATTGGAGACCAGCAAACAGGGGGTACGAGAAAGCAGCCTTACGGAGCTTCCAGCGGGAGACAAAATAACCGGTAATTTGTGATATACGCTTTCCCACCCCCTACCCTTCTTCACCCCGACTCGGCCTCCTCTGCTTCCCGCGGCTACAACCTCTTGACCGGGAAACACCGGCTGCTTGGATTCCACACACCTGAACGGGCAAGCTCCCTGAGTGCCATTTGTTGGTTGCTGGTGTTGCTTTTTTCCGCTTCGTTTGATTTCTTTCTTGCCTCTCCCCACCTCCCCCTCCTTTTGCTCAAATACCTGGCTCCGTGCACCATCTTTGCTTCTTCCTGAGGGGCGGTGGAGCTCCGTTCCAGTGTGGAGCTTCTTCCCGGTCTGGGCTGCCACGATCCCGGGGCTTTTGTTCGTTAGTTTGTTTTGAATTGTTTGTTTGTTTTCTTTTCCTTTTCTTGAGTTGGGAGCCCCTTCTGGCCAGGCTGAGCTGCGTGGCAAGGAGACTTCCCCTCAGCTTGCACAGATGTGCAGAGGGATCCCTGAGGACATTTCTTTTTTTGTTGGTTTTTTTTGTTTGTTTGTTCTTGGGGGCCTTTCTTGTT
>NW_004444150.1:1059557-1064242 GCF_000243295.1 Trichechus manatus latirostris | reverse complement strand
ATCTTTGGCTATGTGTATTTTCACCAAAAAAAAAGGTTGAGAAGTTAGAGGGTTGACATGTTGTGGGGTTGTTAACCAATGTCATAAAACAATATGTGTATTACTGTTTCATGAGAAACTATTTGTTCTGTAAGCCTTCACCTGAAGTACAATAAAAAAAAAATGTGTCAACTTGGCTAGAGCATGATTCCAGTATTGTGTGATTGTTCACCATTCTGTCATCTCATGTGATTTTCCTGTGTTGTAAATCCTACCTCTATGACGTTAATGAGGTGGGATTAGCAGCAGTTATGTTAATGAGGCAGGACTCAATCTACAAAATTAGGGTGTGTCTTAAGTCAATCTCTTTTGAGATATAAAAGAGAGAAGCAAGCAAAGAGACACGGGGACCTCATACCACCAAGAAAGCAGTGTCAGGAGCAGAGCGCATCCTTTGGACCTGAGGTTCCTGTGCTGAGAAGCTCCTCGACCAGGAGAAGATTGATGACAGAGAGCTTCCCCTTCCCCTAGAGCCGACAGAGAGAGAGGGCCTTCCCCTGGAGCTGATGCCTTGAGTTCGGACTTCTAGCCTACTAGACAGTGAGAGAATAAACTTCTATTTGTTAAAGCCATCCACTTGTGGTATTTCTGTTATAGCTGCACTATAAAACTAAGACATGGTGGGGGGCCTGTGGGCTGCAGCTTCCCCAGGGGACCTAGCGGGAAAGAAAATATAAAGAACAACTATCTACAGGTACCGGAGAGTGGCCAAAACACAGCAGAAATGGCAGTGGGGTTGATACGTGGAAGAAGAAAACAGCACTGGCTGAGTTTCCCTTTCGTTTTAAACAGGTTTTGCCCAAGCACAGGTCTCATTTGGCCGAGTCTGGGTGGCTAAGACTCAGATAGAAACCCTGGTCTTACTGGCTCAGAGAACCAAGTTCAGGGCAACCACAGCAGCTGGAAAGTAAGAGGGGAAATCTGAGAAAGGAGAGAGCCACAGAGTGAGAGTCCCATTTCTGCATAAACTCTGCCCAAGCCTCTGGCTGACCCCTGAACTGTGCATGCATGGCACAGACTCCAGTAGCCCAGAGAGGCTGAAAGAACAGAACAGATGTTTCTATCTCACCACACAGGGAAAGCAGAGTTTGGAGTTTGAGTTCAGCCAAGATGACTAACTGCCTGCCAAATGAAAACTCACTACTCTTGGGAGGAACAAAACAGAATCCAGAATCTAAACTATATTGATCTCAATGTCTAGGATACACCCCAAGACCACTAAACATATGAAGAAAAAGAAAAATGTAACTCATACTCATGCTAATGCTGAGATAAACCAGATGTTGGAATTACCAGACAAGGATTTTTAAGCACATATGATAAGGATGTTAAGGACATAAAGAACAAAAACATGGACTATCTCAGAAGAGATATAAAAACTATTTTTAAAAGAATCGAAAGCAAATCCTAGAAACAAAACAAACGTGATATCAACAATTTTTAAAAATCACTGGATGGGTTTAATAGCAGAGTGGAGATGACAGAAGAGTCAGTGAACTTGAAGAAGGGCCTGTAGAAATTATCCAATCTGAAGAGCAAAGAAAAAAGATGGGGGAAAATGAATAGCCCTCAGTGACCTGTGGCACAATATCAAGAAGCCTAATATACATGTAATTGGCATTTTAAGGGAAGAAGAGGGGGAACATGGGCAGAAAATATACTTAAAGAAATAATGGACAAAAAAGTCCCAAATTTGATGAAAGAGAAATTTATAGATTCTAGGTGCTCAGCAAAACCCCAGGCAGAATAAATACAAAGAAAACCACACTTGGGCACAAAGTAAAGCCGCCAAAAATCAAAGCTAAAGAGAAATACCTAGAAAGCAGGAGAGAAAAATGACTGGATACATACACGAGAGCAACAATTGGGAGATCGGTCTGACTTTTCATCAGAAACCGTGGAAGACAGAGGAGAGTGGAACAACACCTTTAACATGCTGAAAGAAAAAAATCATCAGACCAGAATTCTAAACCCAGTGAAAATATCCTTCAAGAATAAAGGCAAAATTAAAATCAAAGTGGATCATGTTAGTTCTCTGCTTCCACCTCCCTTAGAGTTAAAGCTAAAGTCTTCACACTGGATGAGATCCTACAAGACCTGACTCCCTCTCACTTTGTCCCCACTACTCCACTCACCTCGTTACTTCATCCCTGACGCACCTGCTCCCTGCTGCCCCTCAAATCCACCACACTTCCCTGACTGAACCTTTCACTTTCTATTCTGTCTACTCAGAAAGCTTCCCCCGTACATCCACATGGCTCTCTCCCTCAATTCCTGTCTTAGTTATCTAGTGCTGCTATAACAGAAATACCATAAACGGGTGCCTTTAACAAAGAGAAATTTATTTTCTCACAGTTTAGGAAGATAGAAGTCCGAATTCAGGGCACCAGCTCTAGGGGAAGGCTTTCTCTCTGCTGGCTCTGGAGAAAAGTCCTTGTCTCTTTGAGCTTCTGCTCCTGGGCGATCTTCATGTGGCTTGGCATCTCTCTTCCCCCATCTCTACGTGCTTGTTTAATGCCTTTCATATCTCCAAAGAGACTGACTGAGACACACCCTACACTAATCCTGCCTCATTAACGTAACAAAGACAACCCATTCCCAAATGAGATTACAACCACAGGCATAGAGGTTAAGATTTACAACACATATTTTGGGGGGGACACAATTCAATCCATAACACTTCCTTTCAGTCTTTGCTCAAGCCAGACTTTGCCTTTTAAGATAGAAAAACAATACTCTCCCAATTTCCTGTCTCCCTTCCTTATGTATGTTTCTCCATAGAATTTATCATTTTCTAATATACACTGTAACTTATTTATTTTCCTTGTTGTCTATTTTCCTCAAGCAGATTATAAGCTTCCAGTCCTGTCTGTAGCATTTTCATCACAGATGTGCAGCCAAGAAGAGAAAGGACTTATTAGACATGTGGTCTCAGCTTTGGTTCCCTCTTCTGTAAAACGCTGTGGCACTCATGGAGGGTGCTGCTCGGATCCCCCTTCAAGACAAGACCTGAGATCAGCGGTGAGGAGCGCAGCTACAGGGGCCACAACCTGCTCCACCTGGAGGAGGTGGATCCCAGAGACTTCCTGGTTCTCTACCCGGTCAACAGCAACATCGGCACCACCACCCTGGTAGCCTGCCTGCTGGGTATGTGCAGGCCACCCCCACCCCGTGCCCCTCCAGGACCGAGGCAAGGGGCGGCAGACAGAAAGGACCTGTAAAGCCACCCCCAGGAGGACACCCCAGGCCGCACAGGCAGGCGGTCAGCAGGAGCTGGCCTGCAGGAAGCACCTCCTGTAAAATGGGGTGCTGCTGGCTTTCTTGCAAACAGGCGCCCAGGCCAGGTCAGGGCAGAGTGCTAGCTAGTCACTACTCCAAGCCCCGGGTGTCGGCTCAGAGTCAGGCCGACCCTCAGCCCTCACCCACTGCAGCCCCTGAGTCCCCATACACTCACACTCACACGCTTATAGACACTTACACTCACACAGGCACGCATTCACACAAACACGCTCACACTCATATAGACTCACAAGCACACACACACATGAACTCACACTTGCACATATACTCTCACACAAGCACACACTCATATAGACCCAACCACACACACAAGTACACACACATACGTAATTCACACACACACTTACACAAGTACACAGTCACACACTCACACACACATAACTGTCACACACACACACACACACACACACACACACACCCGCTGCCCTCGGGCCTCCTCCCCCAGGCTGGGTGGTTTAGGCTGGACAAGCTGGCACTTCCCACAATGACAAAGGGGAGATTCTGAAAGAGGAAGGAGGGGGAGCAGCTGGGGCAAATGCTGGGGGGACAGGCTGCCTACTCCCCTCCCCAAGCATCCTCAGGCTTTACACCAGGGGGAGGGAGGTGCTCTCCTCCCCCACACCCACTTGAATCCTCCCCGGACTCAGGAACTCTCCTCCCATCCCCAGAAACATGGGTGCCCCTGTCACTGAGACCCATCCCTGAGCCCCCCACCCACAGCTACCCCCACCACCCTTCTCCCCCGTGGCCAGCGCCTTGCTCTGCCCGCAGTCCAGAAGTCCACCGCCAAGGAAGAGTTCCTGGAGCAGTTTAAGAGCACCATCGCCAAGCTCAGCTCCAGGAGGGGCAGATCGTCCTCCTGCCCGGAGAAGGTGGGCCCCTCGCTTCCCTCCCTGGGCTGCCTCCCAGCCTGCCCAGGTCCGGTGGCTAACTCACGGTCTCAAGAGATCACTGCAAAAAGTTCAGGGACTAGGCGTCGGGCACCAGGACAGGTGGGTGGCCCAATTCGGGGGGCCAGGCCGTGCGGGGGAGCTCAGTAAGGGGCCCGTGGGTGACCGGCAGGCACACCCTCTCCCTGTCGCCAAGAAGGAAGGGGTCTGTAAAGCTGCAGGGTGAAGACCACCGCCAGGTCGCCCCCAGTGCTCTCCTGCCCCCACCCCCTGTGTGCCCCTTCCTTGACCCCTCCCCTTGGACAGTAAGTGTCCGCGCTGTGGGGACTCCGGGTGGGGAGTTGGAGCCTCCTCCACGCCCTCTGCTCACCTCCCACCTCTCACGCTCTCCAAACTCTCCAGGAACGTCCCCAAGAACGCCCCATGTCCCTGCTGTGCCACCCGCGTCCCCACACC
>NW_004444150.1:1045898-1059047 GCF_000243295.1 Trichechus manatus latirostris | reverse complement strand
TGGTTTCAAAGAACAGAAAACTGTACACACACACACACACACACACACACACACACACACACCCCCTATATGCACCACATACACACACACCACGCAACGCACATATATACACAAATCCTACACGATACACCATGTACACACGCATCACACACCACACATATACACACAAATCCTATACGCACACCACATACACACACACCACACATATACACACAAATCCTATACACACACACCACATACACACACACCACACATATACACACAAATCCTATACACACACCACATACACACACACCACACATATATACACAATCCTACACACACACACCATATACACACACACCACACATATACACACACATCCTATACACACACACCATATACACACACAACACACAACACACATATATCCACAAATCCTACACACACACCACATTACCACACAGCACACAGCACACATACACACAAATCCTACACACACACCACATTACCACACAGCACACAGCACACATATACACACACATCCTACACATATACACACACCCACCACCACACAAAGGCTTTAGCACAGAAGGGAAATCTGTTGGCTCTCACATGGGAAAGGTGTAGGCTCCCCCCTCAGCCCCACAGATGCTGCCAGCAGCCCTCCCCCGCGTCCCAGCGCAGTGACAGACGCCCACGTCTCAGAGGCCCTGCGGGAGCCCCAGACTGCCCCCCGAGTGGCCTGCGTCCTGGCCCGCCCTGGCTGGTCTCCAAGCCAGGAGGTGATGGCCTCACTGTGCTCCTCGAGCCTGAGTCACCATCCGCCCTCTGTCAGGGGTGGGTAATCTCATCCAAGCCCAGGGGCTGAGAGGGAAGGGGTGCTGTGAACAGGAGAGCAGGTGAGGGACAAGCTGCCCAGATCCCTCCCTCTTGGACATGCGTCACCAAAGCCGACAGCCGGCGGTCACGCCAGCTCCAGGAGGTTCTCTGTCCACTGTCCTCAGCCACTGAAGGGCAAGCAGGTGAAGCCCGGCCAGCCCCTCCTGCGGGGCAGTGGGTCTGCCCTGGGGTTGAGCGGCTGGCCTCCCTCCCCCGCCCCTGCCTAGGGCTTTCCCCAACGCTCCCAGTTCTCCCCAGAGCTCTGCCTCCGCCCGAGAACACAACCGAGACAAGGGGTCCCTTTATGTCGTCAGTGATACTTCTCACCCTTAACTGCGAGACTCAAATGTGCCTATCGGTGACGCGTGGACTGAGTGTGCCCAGAGCTCCAGACGCACAGACGCACGGCTAGGAGCCTCGGGGGGCGCGGTCTAAGCTCTCCTCTGTCTTGAGCAGATGAGGGGGCAAAGGTCCAGGCCAGGGGAGGCCCGAGAAACCACATCAGAGGGCTTGGGGCCACACTCCAGGGGCTCCTCCAAGGACCAGGGACCCTGGACGGTGTCCAAGCAGGGCGCCTTCGCGTAACACTTCTCCCTGAGCCCACCATGATGCCCCAAAGGCAGGAACAAAGGAAACACTCAAAGCCACAGCAACCACAGCAGACTCAGGGCCAGGGTGGGGCGACGGCTGGGGTGTGGCATCTCCCCGTTATCATGATGGTCTCAGGGGATGCAGTGCCTTTCTAGTGCTGCTCCAACAGAAATCCCACAAGTGAATGGCTTTAACAAAGAAAAGTTTATTCTCACAGTCCAGTAGGCTACAAGTCCAAATTCAGGGCGTCAGCTCCAGGGGAAGGCTTTCTGTGTCGGCTCTGAGGGAAGGTCCATGTCATCAGCCTTCCTTTGGTCTGGGAGCTTCTCTGCACAGGAACCTCAGGTCCAAAGGACACGATCTGCTCCCAGCACTGCTTTCTTGGTGGTATGAGGTTCCCATGTGTCTCTGCTCACTTCTCTCTTTTATATCTCAAAAGAGATTGGCTTAAGACACTATCTGATCTTGTCAACCTCATCAGTAGAACCTCATCACAGTGACAGAATTTACAACATACAAGGAGATCACATATAACCTCATCACAGTGATAGAGTTGACAACACATAAGGAAATCACATCAGAGTACACAATCATACAACACTGGGAATCATGACCCAGCCAAGCTGATGATATTTTGGGGGGACACAACCCAACCCATGACATGCAGGCACACTGGCCATGCCACAAACACCACTTGCCCTGATGGAGAGAGCCGGTGGGAGGAGGCAAAGCTGCCCAGGACGGGGATGCACCACCCTCACACCTTCCGACCATGGACGCGGGTACAGGATGACACGCTTGGAGAAGCCACCTGGCTGGGAGGCCGGGCAGTACCCCTGGGTGGGCAGCTGTCTAGCTGAGAAGGGCTTGGGGAGGGGGGACCTCCTGCGAGCGAGGGAGGAGAACAGAACGTGCAAACAGCCTCTGAGGTGAGGCCACGAGCTGAGGGGATCATTGATCCATTGACCCATGCTGGGACCAACACCCAGCACACCCAGAGACCCCAAAGGCTGTAAACCTGCCCGCCCACCCCCAGGGAAATCCCACCTCCTGCATCAGCCGGCCTTGACCCCTCTCTGCAGCCAGGGCCCGGAGGTCACTGGGGTTCTCCATCTCTGCTCACAGACTCCCACACCGGAGCTCTCGAGAACACCCTGGGGGGATAGGTGCCCAGCAGGTGCTAGGAGAGTACACTGCATGTTCCTGGTCAGAGCGTGTGCCGGGCACATGTCCAGCGGCCACCAGCCTGACTGCCCGCCCGCCCAGCAGCTCCGAGCAATGCAGATTGCAAAACAAGGAACAGGACACGCTTGCATGGGAGCAGAACAGACACTGGCCCCCAGCGTCTCCCACGGAGCTGGATCGGTGGGTTCACGGGAGCAGTAGAGGCAGCCCAGCCCCCAGCGTTGCCCCTGAGGATGAACAATCCAGAAGCACCTCCCACGGGTGCTGAGGGGCTGTGACAGGCACTCCCCTTGAACTTGCGGGGAATGGGCAAACACCGGGGCAAGAAGGCTCTTTCGACAGGACACCGATGACGCATTGCTGAGGTTTGGGCCCCCAATACTGTGCAAAAGTTGCATTTTAAGACTGAGTGCATTTTCAGGTGAGAAAGCCAGCTATGTTCTTTGTGTTCTCAGGGGGCTTCAGGAGCCCGAGAAGAGAGGCTTCACCCTGGAACGGGCGCCGGGCCTGGAGGCCAGGTCTGTCCCGGGCTGCAGACACCAGCCAGACTAGGCCCATCATGCCTGGGGTCAGGCAAGAGGACAAGGGTCAAGGAGGGCGGGGCGCTGGCTGGAGGGGCGGGTCCTACCAGAGCACTGGGCGTGGTCAGTTCCTGAGCGCCTTTCCGCCCCGTGGAAGGATCTTGTGAGGCAGAGCCAGCAACCCAGGGACTCCTGGGTCCACGAGCTGCAGCTGGACCGCGCCCCATAGATGAGTCCCATGGCCGAGCCTTCTGGGCCGACTGCTCTCAGCTCGCGGGGGTGGGTGGAAGATGGGCTCCCAGGTGTGACGGGAAATTCTGACTTTGGGATTTGCCCCCCCACCCCCAACTTGACTTGTCTCACCTGGCTCAGGCATTTCCCAGCCCTGAGTCCTCGGCCGCGGCCCCAGCTCTGCCCCCCGATTCTGGTTATTTTGCAGGTAAACCAAGGTGCCAATGCTTTCCTCGCTGACTCAGAACCAAACCAAAAACCAAGGTCTGTGCCGCAGAGCACATGACCAGCTGTGATGGCAGTGCCACAGTCAGGAGGAGGGACCATGTACCAAACACCACAGTTCCCAAAGCACACAGGCCTCAAAGACACCTTATCCAGCGCCCCTCTGGGGACTTTGAGGCCCTGAGGAAATATCTGGGGAAACAGCTATCCAGTCCCCCTGGGCCTTCCTGTTACTCGTCCTTGTTTTGTTTTTGCGTATAACACACACACAAGCACAAAACACTGACGTACCTATAAAAACCGACTCATAACCACCCTGTAGGACAGAGCAGAACTGCCCCATAGGGTTTCCTAGGCTGTAATCTTTACAGATTACATCTCATGCCCTTTGGATATGTTATCAGGAGGGACCAGCCCCTGGAGAAGGACATCATGCTTGGGAAAGTAGAGGGTCAGCAAAAAAGAGGAAGACCCTCCACGAGATGGACTGACCCAGTGGCTGCAACAATGGGCTCAAACATAGCAAGGATTGTGAGGATGGCGCAGGACTGGGCAACGTTTCCTTCTGTTGTACACAGGGTGGCTATGAGTCGGAACTGACTTGACAGCATCTAACAACACAACGGTCTTTATGGAAGCAGACTACAACATTTTTCCTCCTGCGGAGCGGCTAGTGGGTTCGAATCGCTGACCTTTTGGTTAGCAGCCGAGCGCTTTCACCACAATCACTGTGCCACCAGGGCTCCTCATCATTGTGCAGCTGAGTGAATTATCCCCCAAGTAAACACCCTGTCCCTCCACCCTGCAGCCCAGAAGCACCCCATGTGCCCGCAAATCCATCCCCCTCCCCCTTCCCGAAAGGTAGACACTGTCCTGACTCTGGTTAGGGTTTTCTGGTTTTTAACTTCCATCCGCGAGTTTCAACCCATTGTCGATTGCAGCTGTGGCACAAGCATTTTCTCATTTTACAGCCCTTGTCTGTCACCACCCGTGCGTGTTTGCTGTCCTGTGGGGGCTTGCATGCTGCTGTGATGCTGGAAGCTATGCCACCGTATTTCAAATACCAGCAGGCTCACCCGTGGTGGACAGGTTTCAGCAGAGCTTCCAGACTAAGACAGACTAGGAAGAAAGGCCTGGCAATCTACTACCGAGAATTAGCCAATGAAAACCCTATGGATCACAACAGAACATCGTCTGATGTAGTGCTGGAAGATGAGCCCTCTAGTTTCAAAAGTGCTCAAAATACATGGTGGCTGCCACAATGGACTCGAGCAGACCAACGATCATGAAGATGTTGTAGGACCGGGCAATGTTTTCTTCTGTTGTACACGGGGTCACCATGAGTCAGAGCCAACTCAATGGCAACCAACAACAACACAGCCATTGTATGAATATCGGGCAACTTTTTGTTCATTGTTCTGTTGATGGACATTGGGGCTGTTTCCAGTCTGGGGCTATATGAGTCAGCTGCTGTGAGCACACTCGGCACGTGTGTCTAGGAGCACCTGTGTTGGGTACATATCTACATCACCAGGCATGTTCAGGTCCATGTTTAGCAGGTCATGCCAACAGATTATGAATATGGTGGGACCAGTAGGCATCCCAACTCCCAGAGTATTCTAGTTCCTGCTATTTCCTGTCCTCACCGATAACTGCTAAGGTCAGTCATTTTAATTTTAGCCACTCTGGGGCGAGGGGTATTGTGGAATTTCATTGTAATTTTAATTCACATTTCCCTGATTACAAATGGAATTGAACACCTTTTCATGGTTTGGGTCCTTTGGAGATTTCTTTGTGTGAAGTAACTACTCAAGTCTTTTGCCCACTTTTTTTTTCTTTTATCAAGGTGTCTTTTTCTTGAGTGGTTGATGCTCTTTATATATTCTGGATATCAGTCCCTTGCCAGTCATATGTGTAGTATATCTTCCTCACTCTGTGGCTGAATTGTTCACCCATTTGCTTGTGCTGTAATGAAAGGAAGTTCTTAATTTTAATATAGCCCAGTTTACTAGCCTTTGCCTTACTGAATAATGCTTTTTCTGTCCTGTTTCGGAAGGCTTTTTCTCCCCAAGCTTGTGAGGATACTCCCTGAAGCTCTTTGTTTAGAAGTCTGTTGTTTGGCCTTTCACATCTGAATCCACAATCTGCTGGTGCTGGACACTTTCTGGTTTTCCCTGCACATCAACTCTCCACCCTTTCTTTTCATGCAGATCTGTACCCCTAGGGCTGCATCCACTGGGGCAGGGAGCACTTCTGGCTTCCTGTGGGATTCGGCCAATGGGAGGCACCAGCGGGAAGCTGGAGAGAGAGTCTGGGGTATTTAGTCTTCCCGCTCCTTCTCTGCTGAGCCGCATTCTCTAGTGAAGGCTCTCTCCTACAGCTACAGCAGCCGTCCATTCTTTGCATGCTCCCTCCCTTTGCCCTCAGGCCCACGGGTGAAACCAGCTTCTGCTCATGGGTTTCTCTTAACGCATCCCACAGCTTGGTTGATAGTCTTGTTACTAAACTCTCTTCAGTCACCCCTTTGGAGGGCACCATTTGTTCCTGACAGGACTCTGCCCAGTATACTCTTGGAATTGATTCTTGCATTTGATATAAGGGTCAAGACTCCTTGTTTTTCCTTTGGGTATCCAACTGTACCAGCAGCGTGTCCTGAAGAGGCTGTCTTCCCCATCCGTCTTCTCTGTGGGGCCATCTGCATTCTAAAAGATACCCATGTATGTGTGTCTGCACTCTGTGTTAGAATTAGTCCATTTCTTTTTTATCTTTACACTTACACCAAACTAAAGCTGTATAATGACTACAGTCACCTGGTAGATTAAGCCCTACCAAACTGAACTTCTTCTTCAAGAGTCCTGGCTATCTGTAATGCCCAGCATTATAATCTAAGTCTAGAATCAGCTAAAAAAGGTCTGCAAAAAAAAATTTCTGATTGGGATCCTGTAAATCACAGGGAGAGAACTGCCATTTTTATAGTACTGAGACTTCTGATCCAAGTACATGGTATATCAATTTAGTTAATCTATTCTCAATACTAGTTATAGTTTTCTGTATAGAAGATTTGCACACTTTTTTTAACTGTGCTTTAAGTGAAAGTTTACAATTCAAGTTAGTTTTTTGTACAAAAAAATTTATACACACATTGTTATGTGACCCTAATTGCTCTCCCTATACTGTGACAGCACACTCGTCGTTTCCACCCCCGATTTCCTGTGTCCATTCAACCAGCTCTGTCCCCCTCTGCCTTCTCATCTCATCTCTGGACAGGAGCTGCCCATTTAGTCTCATGTAACTACTTGAGCTAAGAAGCACACTCCTCACAAGCATCATTTTATGTCCCACGGTCCAGTCCAATCTTTGTCTGAAGAGTTGGCCTCAGGAATTGTTTTAGTTTTTGGCTAAAAGAGAGTCCGGGTGCCATGTCTTCCAAGGTCCACCCAGGCTCAGTCAGACCATTAAGTCTGGTCTTTTTAGTAGAATTTGAGTTCTGCACCCTGCCTTTCTCCTGCTCCATCAGGGACTCTGTTGTGTTCCCTGTCAGGGCGGCCGTTAGTGGCAGCCGGGCACCATCTAGTTCTTCTGGTCTCAGGCTGATGGAGTCTCTGGTTTATGCCTTGCACAAGTTTTTGTGGATTTATTCCTAGTTACTGGGTTTTTTTTTTTAATCTAATTGTAAATAAAATCTCTTTACATTTCATTTTCTAATTATATATTGCTCACACATAGAAACAGTTGGATTTTGTGTATAGATCCTTCAGCCACTTACCTCTCTAAACTCCTTTCTTAAATTTGCGTAACTTATCTCAAGATTATTTTGGATATTTTTCACATAATTATATCATCTATGATATGAACAAGCTTAGGTTTAGCACTTCCTTTTAAATCTTTGTATCTTTTACTTTTCTAGTCTTACAGAAAAGGGAAGGATTGCTAGTAACAGATTCCACAGCAGTGCTGACAGTGAACAGCCTTATCTCGCTCTTGACCCTGGAGGAAAAGTTTCTAATACTTCACCATTAGGCATGACGGTTGTTCTAGGTATTTTGTAAATACCCGTAATCAGATTAAGAAAGTTCTCTTTTATTTCTGGAGCCCTGGTGGCACAGTGGTTAAGAGCTACGGCTGCTAACCAAAAAGGTCAGCAGTTCAAATCCACCAACCGCTCCTTGGAAACCCTATTGGGCAGTTCTACCCTGTCCTATAGGGTCGCTATGAGTTGGAATCAACTCGACAGCAACAGGGTTGGTTTCTTTTTCTTTTTAGGTTGGCAGCCCTGCGCTGGGTCCCGAAGTTGTAGGGCTGCTGATTTTTATCATCCAGGAACCCCAGCCATGCCCACACTTTGTGTTCGGCTTAGACCTGAGCACAAGGACATCTTCTCCGGCCGCCCTGCCTCGTAATGATTGTTTTACCTGCTGCCCACAGACACAGGACATCACACAACTCACCTGCTGGTCCCTGCGGGGGGGAGTAATTTTAGGTTGGATGCACCCATCTTAAACTCACAGCCACGCTGCCAACCAGCCAGTTGGAGAGGGCCATGCTGGGGCCGCAGGAACTCTGGCCCAGAGTTCCTGCTTCTGGGCAATGGTGCACTGGGGTTGCTTCTTGGGCGCTGGACCTGGGACCTGAACATGGTGGAGACCTCAGTGGGTGTTCCTATGGGTCATCTCACTGCCTTTTAAACAAGGTTGTTGGGAACCTGGACCCCACAAACAACCCTGGTGTCCTAGCCCCTCACAGTCCTGGTGATCTGCTTCCAAATGTCACAGCCTTGAAAACCCTATGGAGCAGTTCTACTCTGCACACGTTGGGTCACCCTGAGGCAGAATCAACTCAACGTCAACCACAAATTTTACAAATGAAAGAAAAGCAGGTTTAAAAGAGGCGATATAGACAGAGTCCCTTTCAAAGCTCCCGTTTGGTTTAGCAGAGACTTGAGCCCTCCCTCCCCGAGCCGGCTGCTGTGCCAAGCGTGGAGGGTTCAGTGAGGGGAGCAGATCCAGCCCTCCCATAGCCTCCACAGGCTGCTGAAGGCTACAGAGAGCCTGGCAGTTGCACCCCAAAGTGAGAGGTTCAGCGTCCAGCTGGTGAAATCCATAAAAAGCCAGACAGCAAAGCATTTCTGACCACCCCCCACCCCAGGACAGAGCCTTCTCCCCACCCAGAAAAACAGCCACAGCGCCTCCCAAGACACAGCCATCCCAGATACGGACATCCCCACCCCGTGGGCACAGACACTCCCCAGGACACAGCCACCCACCCTGGGCACGGCCACCCTCATGTTCTCTCTCACTGGATGGCGGAGGGCCACAGCGGTCAAGCCCAAGGGTGTGAAGTCATCAGCTACCCTTATTCCTCCCTGAGGTCTGGAGTGGTGAAGGGAAACAGACCTGCTTATCTATCAGCAGAGCTGATGGGCCCCAAGGTGACCCCGAGGCAGCCGTGTGAAGGTGGTGTCGGGAATCCCCGATTCCAGAGCCACCTTGCCGCTGCGCAGCGCTCTGCCCTGTGCCGCGCTCTGCCATCCCAGCCTGAACCTCTGAGGCTCAGTTCAACGACCTATGTCCTCACTGCTTTGCCCCTCCCACCCTGGGCAGGGGGCTCAGAGAGGGCCACCCGGCCCCTCCCCTCCCCTTGGCTCTCAGCTTACCAGGCCCCAGGCACCCCCAAGCCTCAGCGTCCTCAAACAGCACCCCAGGGAACCCCATTCTACTTATCTCGTTTGCAGTGGGGGACCTGGGGGGCTGAGTGACAGCTGCGTCTGCAGGGATCTGCCCACACCTGTCCCCTGAATGCTGATTATCAGGAGACGCTTCTGTCACCGAGGCTGGACACAGGGCAGCCCCCCACCCCACACCGCACCTGGTGACAGGACCAATGCCGGCCCAGGAGCCTGGCTGCCTGCTGACCCAGTGTCTCTCAGACAACCCAGCCCACCTCCCCTCCTCTCCTCTACACCCACCAACATCGCAGCTCAGGACGAGGCTCTGTGGACCCCTCTGGAAGGGCCGCACGGTCCAGGAGGTTCCCAGGCTGCCTGGGGCTGCCTTGTCCTGAGTCCTACGTGCCTGAGCCAAGCCTACAGCAGTGACCGAGGGGCAAATGCCACACAGCCTCTCTGGTCCTGGGGGAGCTGGGCAGGGGTCCCAGGGCCCGTATGATCAAGGTCAGCACAGTGATGCTGCTACGGTCATTCCCAAGCAGAAAACGCTTCCCCGTCCACTCCCCCTGGGCAGGGGTGAGCCAGGGAAACCCGCCGCCTGAGGGGTGGTCACGGAATTCAGGGATACTCGTCCCATCCGAGCTGCTCCCTGACCATGAGTGTCCCGGCGGACTCCAGTCCTGCCCCCATTCTCGAGCCCGCAGCTGCTCCCTGATGGGCATTACCTTACTGATTAACAAATCATCTCCCACGCTTTTCCATCAGTCCCACTGTGGTGAAGCAGCTGACACCTGCCTCCGCTGGGGGTGGCCACTCACTGGCTCTGAGGCAGCGCCCAGCCACGTCTGGTTACACGCTCCGTGGATCAGCGCCGCCGGCCGCGCGCTCACAGGTGGAGAACGCTGGGCGCCAACTGCTCCCGGGGGCCGGTGCAGCCGCCAGTGACCACGGCCAGGGGTGAGCATCCACGAGGAGGACGGCCAGTTCAAAGGGCCTGAGGCCGCGAGCCCGGTGGTGGAGGGACCACAGGAGGACAGGTGGCCAGAGGGGGTGACGGGGCAGGGCATGAGCCTGGAGAGGGGACAGCCAGGACCCTGCGCCTGCACAAAGAGGACACGGTGCCCAGCCAGCCAGCACTCAGAAGACATGGTCAGATTCATGGGTTGTCAGGATCCAGATGCCTATGAAGACCCTGCAGGACCCAGGATGGCAGGGGGACCCGTCCTAGGTGGCCCAGAGGTGGCCGTCAGTGGGGGAGCATGGCCGCGTCCTGGGAGACTTGGAGGACAGAGCAGAGGGGTGTTCTCCCGGACCAGATGGGGTCCAGACACAGGTCCCTGAGGGCAACTCCCGAAGTCATGACCTGAGCAGGGACAGAGGCTTAGTGAGTACGCATGGAGCCTGAGGTGCCCCGAGACAGCCCCGTGGAGCAGCGAAGCAGGCAGCCTGTGCACTAACAACCGAACGTACCCCCCACACCCAGTGCACCCTGCCCTTGCCCCCTCCCCCCCATGTCAGCCACCAGAATCCTGACTCAGCTGTCCCCGGCCCTCGCATCCCCCGGCCCCCGTGCCCACAGGCAGAGATGGCTGAAGCCCCCAGCACTGGATTCTCCAGCCACCCTCACCCTCCCACCACCCAGGCTGTGCAACCCACCACCGACCCTCCTCTCTTCCTCTCGCTGGCTCCAGGGATGATCTGCTCTAAGCAAATGGAGAGGCATGTGGCCCCCTGGGGGGCAGGTGGGGAGCAGGGAGCCGGGGGGCCTGCACCGCGTGGGGGGCGGGCACCCGGCCCGGGCCCCCTGCGCTCAGTGGAAGGTGGGACGAGTTGAGGGAAGGGCAGCCAGTGAGACCAGCTAGGGACAGAAAAGGTCTTAAATGACAAGTCACGTCAGCTAAAAACCTTGTCTGGAAGAATAGTGCAAATGTTTGCTTCCCCTTAATCTGCCCGCTTGTAGCTGCCTTTCCCGTCGGCCAATCAGAACGAGAGTCCCGGCTATGCGCGGTAAGACACCATGCTGACCGTCAGATGGCCTCATCCCATAAGTGTTGCCTAGGAACCAAAATCACCGGACCTATGTCATCGAGCAGTGACTGAGCCCATTTCCGAAGCGACAAGTCCGTCAGCCACTTCCGTGCCAGAATCCTACCCCGACCCCTTTTTGAATATACATGAAGTTAATGGATACATATGACTTCCCCTTTCCCGTGTGGTATAAAACTGTCCCCCCCAGCCCTTTGTTCAGAGAGAGAGTGCTTTCGGGGAAGATCCCCCCTGTCTCCTTACTCACCACTAGTAATAAACTATGCCTTGCTTTAAATCTGCTTGACTCTTATTCTTAACGAGAGTACAGGCGGCGAACCCACTTCGTTCGGTAACCCCAGGGCCAGAGCCTGGGCTGGGAGGGCACCTCACTTCCCACCCTCAGAAGAACATCAGGATTCTCCACTCCAGGACACAATCCCCCCCCCAACACCCACCCCATCATCACGTGGCCAGCACCCCACCCTTGTCGACATGCCTCCTGGGTCTCCCCAGATAGTCCTGAGGCCCCAAGGGAAAAAGGGTTGTCCTCCTCCCCTTGGGCTCACCCAAGGAGTCCCTGGGCATGAATGAGCACCCACTGTGTGCTCAAGCCAGCCCACTGCGGCGGGGGGGACCAGCCCCTGCCCCTCAGAGCTGCAGATGGAGCACAGCGGGGCCACCAGAAGGTTGACCCAGTGTTCGGGCTCAGGGAGCATCAGAGGCATCCAGAAGGGCCAGGAAGTTTCCAGAAGGTTCTAGAAAGGAGGAGGAGGTGAGGGAGGGCTTCAGCCAGGCCCTGGAGGGTGACAGATGTGGCACCTGCCAGTGACACCGGGGCCCAGCGGAGGCCTGAGCTGCAGCACAGACCCTGCTCTGAGGCCAGGCTGCAGCTGCGGCTCCCCCCCTCCTCCATGCCCAGCGGGTTCTTCCCTGATGGAGAAAGATGGGCCAAGGGAGCCCCTGAGCCTGGGCCTGCCTGCCCGGGGGCCTTTATGCCCACGGTGGCCGGAGGGCTGCACTCCTCTGGGCTCAGGCACAGGGCAGAGGCAAGCGGCTGGGCGGTCAGACGTGGGGTCTGCTCTGGGCCGAGGAAGCTATGGTGGTGCAGCCTGGTTTCCAGTTCCTTCTGGCTCATTATAGGGCCGGACGTCCAGCTCCCACAGGCAGGCGGGGCCTTTGTCTGCCTGAGCCCAGGCCAAGAGGACAAGGTTGGGGTTCCCTGTGGGGTGTGCATGAGTGAAAGGGGGGACCAGATCCTCACAGAGAACAGTGAGGACAGGCTGGGCAGGGCGAGGGTCTCGGAGAGGTAAGGCCAGAGAGATGCGGGAGAGGAGGCCAGTTCCACTCGCACACTGGGCCCCTGGGGTGGGGGATGTGTGGACGCCCCGGGGTTCGGGACCTGCACCCTCCTCCCCTAACAGCGGAGCACTGAGACCCCTGGCAGACCCTTGCAGGCGCTGCTTCAGGGCAAGATTTAAGTGGCCAGAAGGTGGAATGAAGTCACCGAGCTGAGCAGGGCCCTGCCCTTCGACCCTGACACCAACACGTAGTTCCCAGTGATGGCCACAAGGTCTCAGAGGAACAAGTTGGGGGCAGGGAGGGCAGGCTGGCTGGAGAAGGCCAGCATGGGTGCCAGGAGCAGGCTGTGTGGGGCGGAGGGGGCGTGGGTGGAGGAGGGGGCCATGGGCAGAGGAGAGAGGGTGGGGGGTGTGGGCAGAGGTGACAGGATGGGGGTGCGGGCAGAGGAGGAAGGGATGGCGGGGTGCGGGCAGAGGAGGAAGGCAGGGTGGGGGTGCGGGCAGAGGAGGGAGGGTCGGGGTGTGGGCAGAGGAGGAAGGGAGG
>NW_004444150.1:1042902-1044930 GCF_000243295.1 Trichechus manatus latirostris | reverse complement strand
GGGAAGCAGGCAGGACAGGTAGCGTGGGAAGAGGGGGCTGTGGGCGAAGTCAACAGCACTTGGAGCCTGGCCCACTGACTGTCATAAAGGCCCAGCCACAGAGAACGTCCTGCCAGAACGTCTCCAGCTCACAGGAGTGAGCGGACCGGAGAGCAGGCGTGGACGGCTGTGGTACCTCCCCAGAGCAGCCTGAGGGCATGGGGGACCCTGCTGCTGGCCCTTGTCCCCTTGTTGTGGCCAGGCTGTGTCCTACTTCCCAGGCAAACAGGAGACTGGGACGGCGGGGGGGCAGGGGAAGCAGGTCACCTTGAGAGCTGGGAGGGATGTACAGAAGCCCCACCCTCACCCCTAAAAATAAGGCAGTAATCATTCAGCGTGTGAGCTCATTCAGCGCTTTGTAACGCCACTGCTCAGCCAGGGGCCTCCTCACAATCACCGGCCAACAAGAGCTGTAATTTGACTCCAAACAGAAGCCCAAGGAGGAGGGGGTGGTAGGAGCTCTGGCAGACAGCTCTTGCCCCCCACGGCTCCTTTCACTCAGGAGCCCCCTGACAGCCAGCCCCCACCATCACCTGCTCCTCCTGTCTCCTTCCTCCTGTGCTCACCTGACAAGTCAGCGTCTGCAAAGGCCCCTCAAGCTGTTGTCCTCAACTCCCCTCGCCAGAGCTAAGCTGCGTGGGAGGGGGCACACGCCCCAGGCAACCCGCCAGGGTGGGGACCTGAGCCCCCATCCCATCCAAAAACAAACCTGTTGACATCTAATCGATTCTGACTCATAGCAACCACATAGGACACAGCAGAATCGCCCCATAGGTTTTCCAAGTTGCGGTTGGTGGACTCGAACTGCCGACTTCTTGGTTAGCAGCCGTAATTCTTAACCACTGCACCGCCAAGGGTGGCAAATGGGGACCGAGAGAGGCACTGTCTGCAGCCTGGGGGCCTGAAAGGCAGGACAGGACCATCTGGCCTAAGGGCGGAGGAGGGGCAGGAGCCCAGTCCTGGAGTTCAAGTTCAAGGCACTGTCTCAGCCCTCTCTACTCAGTAGGCATTGCTCATCAGTCGCTGTCTGCATGCCATAAGCTAGACTGAGCTTCAGGGTCATTCTCAACACTAGCTCCATGCACTGCCTCCGTGGGTTCCAGGCAGCACAGGAGCTGAGGCTGCCTGTCACCTGGGATGGGGTCCTGCCCCCCACCACTACCTCAGTGAGGAGCTTGGAAGCAGGGGCCCGGCTCTCCACCTCCTTCCCGGCCACGGTCAGGGCAAAGAACATGTCTGTGGATGGGCTCACTGACCACCTTCCCGGGGACTGCAGGCAAGGCCACCACGTGGGAGCAGGGGCTGCACAGGTGAGGGCTCCTTGGCACGTCCAGGCCAGCTTGGCTGGGTGCTTTGATGGCGCAGTGCCAGGGACCATGGGGTGCCCGTTACCAGGGTGAAGGCGTTCAACTAGGAGGCGGGTCTGTGGAGGTGAGGCTCTGCCAGGCTCCGACAGCACTAGAATTCTGCCCAGGCCCTCACCTCAGCCCCTTGCAGCAGCCAGCCTGGGGGCCGCCTCCCACTGCGTCTGCTCCACCGATTCCCACCTGAGGGCGCTGGGCTGACAGGCTAATCGTCCCCACTCCAGGGAGAGAGGCAGAGGGCGCGGGGCAGTGTAGCAGGGCCGTGAGCTGGGACACCGAAAGCCCAAAGTGTCCCCCTTCGATGGACAGCACTGGCCTGCCCTTGAGATACACGTGCACACACAGGCACGTGCACAGTGTTTCAGGGCACCTGGGATCTCTTGAGGCTGCTGGAGTCACCACGAAGACAAATGCAGAGCAGGTGCTTCTCCTCACGCCCTCAGCTGCACAGAACCCCACTGGGCTCGGCCCGCCCACGTCGGACACGGCCCCCTTTTGCCCCAGAGTCTTCAGAAGCAGCAAACGGCGGTGCCCGCAGGGGTCCTGAGGAGGGTGGTCTAGGGCCGACAGCCCGCCGTCCCCAGCGGACGCTCAGCCCCCTTCCCCGGGCAGCAGCCCCGCCTCC
>NW_004444150.1:1035097-1042788 GCF_000243295.1 Trichechus manatus latirostris | reverse complement strand
GCCCCGCCCGCTGCCCGCCCCTCCCAGGGCCTCCGCCGGTGCTGAAGCTCCCTCTTCCGCACCTCCCCGCTGCAGCCCGCCCGCCCACGCCAGCTGCTCCCCGCTCCCGTGTCCTCAACGACTCAGGTGGGAATGAACGGAGTGGAGCAGCGGTTGTGGGGGCGTGCAGGCCACAGGGCGGAGGCTGGGGCTGCGGGGCTGTGTGCTCACTTGGGAGGCTTGGGGAGGGGCATGTCTCCCACGGAGGGAGCAGAGGGCAGAGCCCAGCGAGACCGTAGCCAGTCTGGGGTGGAGACCAGCACCGGCCGCCTCCCTGGCTGAAAGGCAGGTGGGGCCTGGGGCAGGGGCAGGATAGGGTCAGCCCAAGGAGCTTGGTCCACCACCCCTTCCCCAGCTCCCAGGGCAGGGCTGGGCGGGGAGGGCGCCAGATCCAGGGTGGCCTCTACCCACCCCCACCCCGGGGCTCCCTTTCCTTGGGGCACGCGGCTGGGAGAGTGGACACCAGGGTCTTCCCGATGGCCCCTCTGGACTCTGAGCGCCCAGAGTCAAACCCCAGACCTACAGCTCCGCGGGGTTCCAAGAAGCAACAGACTTCACAGACTGGAGTCCGCGCCTGGAAGCTTTTAATCCCACTGCCATGCCTCCGCCGGCAGGGCCCAAGCTGGGGACCCCTCCCCCAGGGCACCTGCCCGGGGTCACTGAGGTATCCCCCGAGGTGACAAAGTCACAGAAACAAAATCCCAGGCAGGTGCCTGCGTCACTCGGCTCTGAAGGAAGCAATGAAGTCTGCCTGTGAATTGCCCTAATTACACAAAAGCTACAAAGTCCCACCCTTCCTCCAAGAAAATTGCTTTTCCTTCTTAGTATTCAGCAGCTCAAATTAGAGCGCAGCTGCAGTTCAAATCCAAAATAACACGTCCGCGTGCGCCTGCGGGCGCCCGCCCCGGGCTCCGCGCCTGCCCCCGAGCCCTCACAGATGGCAGGCGAAGAGGTCAGGGAAGAGGCTGTCCGCCTCCTCCCGCAGGGCCAGGCCCGCGCAGCCCAGGTCCGGGCCCCATTGCTCCAGGAGGTTGTCCTGGAGCTCCTGGAAGCCGGGCCCGGTGTCCGCCAGGGAGCCTGGTTCGGTCCTGTCCGGCGGGGCGGGGGTGCCGCCTCCTAGGCCCTCCAGTGACCCTGGAAGCAAAGGGGCCATGTCAGCGGAGTGGGCAGACGCTCTGGAACCTGCCCGGGGTCAGAGTGTAGGGCCCGCCTCTGCCGGCTGTCCAGTCCTCGGAGCCCCTGCCCATCCGTGAGGTGGGAGTGTGAGGAGGGGCTGGGTGACGAGGGATGCCCACGCCCCCCTGCTCCGGGGCCAGGACCAGGAGGGCCCCACCCGCACGCTGAACCGAAGCCATGTTGCACGGCCAGCAGGCGCTGCAGGCCAGCCCGGGGACCCGGTTACCCAATAAAGTAGTGATGGGCTTGTGTCTACCTCCTCACCTGCAGTGCACGATTCCACCACAAGGATGTGAAATCGTGCACTACAGGTGAGTCAGCACAAGCCCGAGACGACCCTGCTTACTGAGTAACCTGTCCCTGGTCACAGAGCACAGCGTCCCAAACAGCTGACAGCAAACCAGACACAACCAGGTCCCATAAGTCAGTCTCTCACACTCACATGCTCACTCTCAACTGCCTACACACACTCACACTCACCCACAGCCATGCCCACACTCACACCCATCCACTCACACACACACCCACACTCAGCCACACCTACTCTCATCCATACCCACACGCTCAAATTCTTACCCCACACACTCATACCCACAAGCACACCCACTCACCCTCTCACCCACTCACACTCACACACTCCTTTTCCTCTCCTTGCTGGTGGCCCGACGGCATCAGCAGATGAGAGCGCAGGAGCGCACAGTCAGATCCAGGAGTCTCCACACCGCACGGTGAGCCGGCCTTGCTAACCGTCTGCCCGGCTCCCTGGCTGCCCACCGCCCCGTGTTGGGTGCATTGAGGTCCACACCTGTTCCCCTGTCCCGACTCACCCGGCCACCAGTCGGGGCCGGCAGCCAGCAGGAGGGCCATGCCTTCCTCCACTTCAGGTCCCGGCACAGACCTGGGCAGGAAGGGAAGACCCCACCCTGAGCGTGCACGGCCAACCCCAGACCTTGGTCCTGGAGGCCCAGTGTCCTCAACAGGTGCCTTACACCCCCTGCCCCATCCGGTGGGAGAAGGGCAGTGCCCAGGCCCACAGAGGGATGCGGGCCCCAAGGAGGGACAACACCAGAAGAGGCTGGCAGCCCTGGCTGCTGTCTGCTTGGTGCCTCTCCAGCCCCCACCACGCTCTGCTCCCAGCCCTCCCACCTCCCAGCTAATGTGTGCTCATGAACACAAACTCATTTTACTATCAACCAAAACAAGAGCTCACTAGGAGCACAGCAGTGTGTTCAGAAACGCAGGGAAGGCCGTGCGGGCCCGTGGCTGGTCCTCTCCACCCCGGCACAGACATAGAGAAAACACTTTCCCGCAGCCAGGGTCTGAGCATGAGACTTCCGGCACACAGGGCACGCAAAGGCGAAGGTCCGCACGCGTGGGGCACACACCTGGTGTCCGGAGCAGACGTCGTGCCTGTGTTGGTTCCCTCGGTGGCCGGGCCCGGCCAGCTCTGAGCCGCTGGACTCAGTGGCGGGGAGGCAGGCTGCTGCGAGGGAGCAGCCCAGGGTGGGCACGGTGGCCCTGGGGCCTGGCCACCGAGGGTCCTGGAGACACTTGGATCTGGGGGCTCTGCAGAGAAGTCGGAGTCAGTCAGCCACTGCCCTCTGCCCCCCACCCGCAGTGCCTGAGGGCACCCTCTCCTGAGGCCAGAGACTCCTCTGCACCCCAGTACAGGAACCAGAACCAGCCCCTGCCGCCCTGGCCCTGCACCAGAGGCACCTGGAGCCCGGCAGGGACAGGCGGCAGACACAGCATGGAGAAGGTACTGCACAAAGCAGGGCGCCCAGCAATGGGGCCAGAGGGGCTTCCTGGAGGAGGTGTCAGCTCAGCCTGGCCTGGCTCAAGGTGCTCAGACCTGGTGCTGCCTCCCCCATCTAACTGCAGACTCTGCCCTCAGGCTGGCTCCCTGCCCACCCAAGTGACCTCTGCACCTGCATGCCCCTCTACCCTGCCACACGGATCCTGGAGTCCCCTGGTGCCCCCGATGGATGGCAAGACCCTCCCTGCGAGATGTGTGCAGTCCTTCCCACCTCCTGGGGCTCTGGTGGCCTCAGGACATGGCAAGCACACACAGACGACTTGAACGCTGTCACCAACAGAGTGACAGACGATCAGAGAGGAGGGTGAGTGTGGGGACCCGGCCAGCAGCAGTCATCAGATGAGCCCTGCGCAGCGGACACACAGCTGCCCACTAAGGACAGACGCAGAGCTCGGCCGGGGGCGGCCTCTGGGAACGAGGCCCCGGCCGGGAAGGAATGGCCGTGGCTGCAGACCGTGACTCACTCCCATTGCAGCCCCTGCGAGCAGGCTGGCAGCAGAGAGAGGGGATGCAAACTCCCAGCCACAGCCGGCAGTGGAAGCAGAGCGCCAGCGCCTCGGCCCCTACTCTGGCTGGTACAACTGAGGACAGCTACATCCCCCTGGGTCCCCACACCTCCTGGCAGCGACCAGGGCTGAGAGGAGGGCCCGGATAAACGAGAGGGGCGTGGGGTCCCCTGTCCTTTGTGGAGCAGAAGCAGTTTGATGGGCTGAATCACATCTCTTAAAAAGATGTTCTGAAGCCCTAACTCCATACCTGTGAATGTAACCTTGTTTGCAAACAGGGTCTTTGTACCTGTGAACGTGAGCTTGTTTGCAAACAGGGTTTTTACGGCTAAGCCTGTGCTATCCTTACGGAAGAAACACAGAGGGAACACAGCCACGTGACAACGGAGCTTTGCTGTGACCACAACCTGAAAGAGGCAGGGAAGGGTCCTCCCTAGAGCCTCCGGAGGGAGGAAGCGCGGCCCTGTCCACACCTGGATTTGGTGCAGCCTCCAGGGCTGCAAGAGAACAAATGCCTGTTGTTTCAAGCCCTCAGGGTGTGGTGATTTGTTCAGCAGCCCCAGGACCCTCACAGGTGGGCTAGGTGACCGTGTCTGAAGCAGAGGGGGGAGGGGGCATCCAGCTGCTGCCACCTCCCTACCCTCACATCCAAGAAATGTCCCAGGCGACCCCGTGCACGTCTGCCCTCCTGGTGCACATGGCCCACTTTACAACGACAGCTGAGGACAAGCGGGTCCATGAGGCTCAGCCCCCGTGATGGAGGTTTTCCCGAAGCGGGGCCTGGCGCTAACCCTGTATGCCCCATCCAGGAAGAGACACGCGCTCCTAAGTGCAGAAGGAGCTCCACGCGCCCACCTGGCTTACCTCCGACCAAAGAGGCGAAACCACAGCCTTGCTCACAGGGCGCCTGCTGACCAGGGTGGGCTGGTGGCCCACCCAGCACCTCGGCCAACCCCAAGGGGGCTGCACCCCCGTCCACGCCCAAGGGCACCCCATGTGGGGGTTCCCGCGGCCTGAGAAGGAAACAATAGAGGGGAAGGCAGCTCTGAGCCCCGTGTCCCACCCACCCCCACCCCAAGTGACTATCCTGTGAGGCCTGGCCGGCACCAAGGACTTTCTAAAAGCACCTCTGAGGAGACCATCCCCAAGACACCCAGAGCACAAACCAGGACCCTGCCCCCCCGACCCCAGAAGAAAAGCCTGGGGCCCCCACCACCCAGCCAAGATGCTGATCACACCCAGGACATCCGGGACCACGGTGGTTCTCCCCACCGTCTGGGACTGGGCCCAGCTCAGCACTCCCAGCTTCTCCCTGTCTCTGCCCACTGCCTCCCCAGCCCCCACCCAGTTCCAGATCTTTCCACAGCTCTCTGCTGTGGTGAAGGCACGTGTAGACACACAAGGCCGACCGTGCGGGCCGGACCCCACCCTCGCACCTGCAATCTGTCGTTCTAAAAAAATGAATCAAATACTCTGAGCTTCAGGAAACTGCCTTCCAGAAGCCCGGGTGCCCACCAGGCGGAGAGGGGCCCAATCCCTCTCACCCACCCACCAGTCAAGCCCCCCTCTTCACAGCCGACCCAGATTCGTAACTGGACCCACGAGTCAGAAATGACGGAAATGGAAAGAGAGTGCCGGCCGCCTCCACGGCACCAGGCCCACACTGCTGGCCGAGCGCCTTTGTGAAAGCACACTCACCCGTCCTCTGGTCCCCGTGGCCCCCTGGTCCCAGTCTCTGTGACCCAGCAGAGGTGTGTCGCCCCGCCACGTGACAGGTTAGAGCTCAAAGGTCCCCAGCAGGTCACCAGCCCTCCAGTGCCTCCCACCCTCCCCCAGGACATCCTGAGGGACCTATGTCCACGGCCCCAGGGTTCCACAGCCCTGCAGGGTCAGCCTCCCGGGGACACTAACCTGGCCAGGCCGAGAGCACCCATCCCGGAGTCCGGCACACCCACAGGAGCCTGACTCCCCAGCACCACCTGCAGAGCCTTCCGCTGCCACCTATGGTGACACGCCTCCCGGGGAGGGGCGAGCGCCTGGAAGCAAACAAGCATGTGAGACAGCAGACGGGAGCCAGCGAGGAGGAAAGCTGTCAGGGCGTCACCTCGCCGGAGGCCTCACAAGTGACCATGGGCAGTCTGAGTACTGGGATTACAGCCCCACTCTGTGAACGCGTCACCCTTCCTCCGAGTCAGGCCACCCTCGCTGGGCCCTCTGGGTAACTACACGGAGCCTCTATCCTGGCATTTCTCAAGATGGCTTGGGTCCCCGAGCAGGTCCCCAGCCGGAGCTATGTCAGGGTTGAGGATAAGGCAGAGCCTCTCCCCAGGACAACTGTGCCGTCTCACGGGGGCCGTGTACAGGCAATGACCTGGGTGGCACTCAAGCAAGTCAGGCAGAGGTAGGCTTTGACTATATAGCAAAAAGTTCACTCCCTGACGCCCCCAGCACCATGTGGGGGGATGGTCCATCAGCAGGAAGTATACCCCATAACACCCCCAGCACAGTGTGGGGGGACTGCTCCGTCGGCAAGAAGTTCACCCCAGGACACCCCCAGCACCGTGTGGGGGGACTGCTCCGTCAGCAAGAAGTTTACCCCATGACACCCCCAGCACTGTGTGGGGGGACTGGTCCATCAACAAGAAATTCACCCCGTGACAACCCAGCACCGTGTGGGGGTACTGGTCCATCAACACGAAGTTCACCCGATAACACCCCCACCACCGTGTGGGGGGACTGGTCCATCAGCAGGAAGTTCACCCCCTGACGCCCCCAGCTCCATAGGAGATGATGAGTGAACAGCAGGAGCCACCTCAGACCCTCCCCGGGGCCCTGCACCCCTGTTGGTGGAACATGAATAGGTATGTCAAAAACGATCTGCTCGGGCTGCAAGGGGGGCAGGGGCCCAGGAAGCCAGGTGGGGGCTACCCTCAAAGGACAGGGGCAGGGCTTGGCCAGCGGGCTCGACCAGCTCAAACTCACCATGTGCTGCCCCTGGGCAGGCACCAAGGTGTGAGCAAGCCTCAGAAACTGCACGGCCATCTCCAGGACCGACGCCATGTCCTCCCGTCGGCAGTCAAACCAGGGCAGCAGGGCCCGCAGCCGCTCACAGCTGGCTGCGATCCGCTTCCTGCAGCCGGACAAGCAACAAGCAGCCATGTGCCTGGCCACCCTTACTGGGCAAAAGGAGAGCAGCTGCTGGGAACCCGCCACAGAACACGAGAGGGGCTTCTCAGGCAGGGGTCCCACAGCCAGTGGACCAAGCCTTTCAGGGACCTCTGTTGGCACAGATAGATCCTGGGCCCCAGCTACAGGCTGTCCAGGCGTTTGCCACCAGCCTGAGCCTGGGCCTGGACCACCACTGATTTTTGGGTGTGGGGAGGGAGGAGCAGGGTCCGAGGCAGTCTGGTATCCAAGGGTCAAGGGCTGGCAGACGACGCACAACCTCCGACCCCATGGCCTCAGGCCCAAGAGGGGCCCCAGCACCTGGCCCCAAGTGGGCGGCCCTGTCCCTTCACCTGGACACCATACACCTGCCCCGTCCACCTGAAATCTGATCAGTCACAGATCTAATCCCCTCGGTTCACCGCCGACTCCTTTAAGAGCCTGTGACCTCGGCAGCTGGCTCCCTGCACCCCACGGGGCCCCTCACCTGCGCTGCCGCTCTGTGAGCACGTTCCGCCGGCGGCAGGAACCCTGCCCCTCGGGCGCTGGGAGGCCCTGGAAGGAGCCCAAGCCCAGGGCCGGGCCCTCACGGCTGGCCAGGGCGCCAGGAGGAGACATGCGCCTGCCAAGAAGAGATCAAGGAGCACCCGGGGAAACCGCCACCAGAGCGGCGCCAGGGTCCTCCCCACGTGGTGAGCTGCTTCCGGAAGACGCGCCGTGCCCTCTCCACCCTCGCCGCCTCCCCCAGGTGGGCTATGCTGGGTGCGGGGTGGCGACTAAGTCAGGACGCAGACGCACCCCCAGTCAGAGGAACTAGGTCATGACACCTTCCGCCCCCTCCCTGCAACCCAGCTTCTCACCTGCATCCACCAGAAGCTGTGACTCCGTGGGGCTCAACATCGGGCTCGGGGCCCCTGGACGCCATGAGTTCCCAGCTGCAGCAGAGGGAGCAATGAGGCGGGGGGCGGGGCAGCGCGGGGCGGGGCAGC
>NW_004444150.1:1012426-1034660 GCF_000243295.1 Trichechus manatus latirostris | reverse complement strand
GACCCACGTGCGCCCGGCCCCCACGTGCACGTGCCCACCGACGTGAGCGCCATTCCTCCGCCTTATGTGCGCCTGCCCCCACCCATGCGCACCACCCAGCCCGCACCTGGCCGCCCAACCCCACGTGTCGTTTGTCCTCCCACGTGTGCAGCGCCCCGCCCTCACGCTCACGCCACGCCCAGTAAGCACCTGGCTGCCCCGCCCCCTGATCGCTCAGCCCCCAAGTGCGCCCCGCCCAGCCTGCACCTGACGACCCTCTGCACCTGCCCACACCTGAGTGGAAAGGAGTCGCTCTGCAAACTGATCAGCCGCCATCTGTGGGGTCCAGGGACTCTGGCTGGGGGCAGCGAGATGCAGGAAGGGCGGTTGCTGAGGAGTTCTGGGGGAGGGGGCGGCGCTGAATCTTGTGCTGGGGGCGAGGAGTCGGAGACCGGACTGGGGCAGGTGCAGCGAGGTGGAGGGAGTCTGCCCAGGGTGCAAGGGTGGGGGTAGGCTGAGGGCAGGGCCCGAGGATGAGGGGGGCTCCTACCCTCGGGACGTAGGCGCCTCGGTTTCCTACTGAGACGGAGAGGACTCGGGGCCACAGGTAAGCATCTTTTGGGGGGGGGGTGAGAACCAGGAGGGCGGGAGAGCACTCGGGACCACGAGGAAGTGTCTTGGGGGGGTGTAGTGTCCCGCGTCTGCCATAACAAAGCACCACACACTGAGGGGCTTACAATAACCTAACTCTACTCTCTCACAGTCCTGGGGGCCAGAAGTCGGACGTCCAGGTGTGGTTCTGGAGATCTTCCTGGCCTCTTCCAGCTCCTGGTGGTTTCTGTGGCCTCATGGCTCCATCGCTGCTCTGTCTTCACGTGACCTTTGTGCCTTCTTCTCTTTCCTTCTCTAATGCAGACACTTGGCCTTGGATTTAGGGCCCACCCTAATTCAGGGTGATCTCATCTCAATTTGGGATGATGAGATCAGGAGCTAGCCAGAGATGGGTGCAGAGACTGCCAGACAGGCGGTGCTGGGGCCCCACTGGGTGGGGGTCCTGTGAGTTGAGGGTCACTGCCAAGGCTGAGGGCTCAGCAGCCTGAAGGGAGACGTAGGGAGAGGCGGTTCAGGGCTGTTGAGAACGAGCAGGCTGTGGTGACATGACATGGGACCCCTACATCGTGCTGTGCAGCAAAGGAGGGGTCCATAGTCTGGGGTTAAGTGAGGCAGGCAGTGTGGGGACTGATGGGAACAATGGAGTGGAGGCTGCTGGGGGGCCAGGAGGCCAGTCTGTCTGCCACCCCCACCACCCCACTGCCTGCCCCCCCCACCTCCCAGGCCTGCCCACCACCCACCAGCCCCAGGCCCTGCACAGATGCTCTGCCATAGGCCAGCTGCTGTTTTCTGCAGGGGGTGTGAAGCGTATCGTTAAGGCCAGGAAACCGGAACATTAGATTCTGTCCACACGGGAGGGGGCCCTCACATCTATGGTGATATGAGGAGGGGCAGGCTCCTAGCCCTGGGAGCCTCCAGTACCTGGTAGAGAGCCAACCAGGGTCACTGAACAGGACGCGGGGGCAGGGCAGCCTGCTGCAGGAGGTGGCTGGAGCCCAGAGTCAGCCCTATCCTCTTTTCGGGCAGTCGGGAGCCGGCTCGAGTCTGGGCTTGGCTCCGAGATGCAGTGCCAGGCCGAGTTTTCATTCCCTGAAGCCCTCAGAAATGTCATCGGGCCCATCAGTCTCCCCCCATGGCAGCCCATGTAATTATCTCTAATTGATCAGCCGGCAGCGTCCCTCCTCCGGGGCTTCTGTCCAATGGCGATGATGTAGGCAGTGTGCCCCAGAGGGGGCCTGCAGGATGGTCACACTTCCTCAGTCAGCTGGGGCTCTGGCTGGACAGCTGGCCAAAGTCCTGCTGGGGGTGTGGTGCAGGGGTGGGTGAGACCCGGGGGCTGCGTGAGACCTGGGGGGGGTGGATGAGACCCGGGGGATGCGTGAGACCCGGCGGGTGGGTGAGACCCGGCTGTGGCTCCCGCCAGGACTGCCTCAGAGCATGACAGGACCTGACCAGAGGCTCCCTAAAAGCATCTGCCCTCGACCTGCTGCCTGCTGGAGGCAGACAGGGAGGGGCCTCAGGAGAGGGGCGGGGCCATGACACACAGGTCACACGCCCTCTACATGGGCCCCAGGGAGCCTCTATACTGACTGAGACCCTAAGGGCAGGCTGGACTGGGGCCCAGGTCTTGAGAAAATCAGCCTGGTTTGGGGCCACGGGTAAGCGGCTCTGTCTCTCAGCTTTTCTTTGCCACGGCCGGGTGTGCACTGGCCTGCAGACAGCCCCTTGCTGCCTGCTGACAGGATACTCAGTGTGCGTAGGTGTGGGTGAGGGCGCAGAGCAGCCACAGATCCCAAGCAGAGACGGGGCAGGCGGGGGCAGTCTCCTCCCACTCTGTCCCAGAAAGCTCTTCCCGCTCCCAAGACGCGGGGGACACGGCCACCGCCCCCATCCCGACGGGACGGCCGCCCAGGGGTCTTGGTGCGGGTTTTCTGCCGAGTGAGTGGTGTCTCGGGTGAGGAGCAGATGGAGCCAAGGAGAGGTCGGGCGGCAGCGCAGATCCTTCGCTGGTGTCTGCGCTTTAAACACCTGCGGCCCGCGCCCCCCACCACCACCCCACGCCCCACAGGGCGACTGAGCCCCCCGCGCGTGGCCAGCCGCGCGCTCGGGGTTATCTGGCCCCTGGAGAACTCCCTCCTGGTTTTTGGGATTACGAGCGGCCCCGAGCGCCGCAATGGAGCCTGATTCCCGGGGTGCGGCTGCGGTGGCGGCTCCTGCCGCGTCCGCACCCCTCCGCCGGCATGTTGAGTGCCTGGGCCGGGGGCCGCCGCTGTTCCCCGCGCGGTCGGCAGGGGGCGCGCCCGGACAGGCGCCCGAGCCCGACCCCGGACTTGGCTTTTCTTTCCGCATCCGAGGGAGAAAAACGTGAAAGGGTCGGGGAGAGGGGCGGGAGGGGTAAGCGAGGAAAGAAGTCGCCTGTCGCTCCCGGCTCGCTTCTCCGTAGGCGCCGGGTCCAGAGCCGCTGCGGACCCATGCGCGCAAACCTCGCGGGCGGGCGCGGCGAGCTTGCGGACCGGACCCCCAGCCCCATGCCTCTCCCCGAGGGGGCTCGCAGCCCGGGGGGCGTCCACACCAACCCCGCGCGCGGCGCGGGCTACACCAACCGGAGCTTCGAGTTCGACGATGGCCGATGTGCCCCCAGGTACGGTCGGCGGCGCCCTCCCCCACTGCGGGGAGACTCTGTCCGGGCAAGCTCTACTCCCCAGAGCCACCTGTCCCCAAAACACCCGCCCCCAGGACACCCTGTCCCCCGGGAACTCCGCTCCCAGAACTCCCACCCCCAGCGTCCCTAGCCCCAGGACCCTCTACCCCAGGACCCCGTCCCCAGGACACCCCTCCCCCCAGGACACTCTGACCGCTCCGGGCCTCAAGCGCCCTCCGGACTGTTATGGGGGCACTGGGGAGCCCCATTAGGGCGGGGCCGAAGGAGGGGCGCTCACTCTCTGACCAGCAGATTCCCGGGCTGCGCGGGGCGAGCGTAGGTCAGTCAGCGCCCTTAGGAAAAGGCAGCACTTAGCGCAGCCATTTTTAGATGCTGGGCGCAGAGCATCTCCCAGGCGCCACGGGAAGTGCGGTCCGGCGGGAGGAGGCGGCGGTGTGGACGCCGGGGCGCCCCGCGTCTAGAGACGGTGGGGGTGCTGCTCCCGGCCGCCGACCTCCAGCGCCTGGCGCAGGCTGGGGGCAGGGCCGTCTGGAGTTTGCCGGCGGGGAGGTGGCACCACAGAGCCCAAGTGGGGCGTAAGGTGACGGTGCCACCACAGTAGCGGGTTTCCAGACAACCCTTCCCAGGAAGAGATGTGGCTTCTGCCCAGGGAGCCCCAGTTGGGGGTTGGGATGCAGGTGGACCGGGAGGCTGGTGCTGGGGCTGATTTTTTCCTCTGTGGGACTCAGTTTCCCCGTATGAAATGGGAGAGAATTGGAGCGTGGTCTTTAAGGGCAATTTCTGGTGAGAGGACCAGGCTTAGGAGGCGGGGTTTCTAGCTTGCACATAGGGGCGGTGACTCGGCGGGGCTCCTCCCACCCTGTCCTGGCACCCATGGTGGGGGGGTTGGGTACAGCGGGGTTGAGGAGCAAGGATCTGAGTGCATACGTCACTCAGCAGTGCTGGGGAAACCGAATGTACCCCCTAAAGTGGGCACAGGCTGGTCCCTCCCACCGGAGCTGCCTGGAGGGGTCCCCCAGGCGATGGGGTCAAGCACGGAGTAAATGATGCCACAAGGGCACCTGTGATTCTGCCTCCGCCCAGTCCGGCCATTCCGCCCACCTCGCCCTCCTCCCATGCCCCCTGCAGGCAGCTGAAGGTTCAGCCCAGGCCTGGTGGCTGGGTCCTCCCCACCCTTGGTCTCAGCCCACCTGGCCCCTGCTCCTCCCCCAGCTGCACAGAGGTGGCCTCTGTCCTTACAGACATTGCCATCACACTGGAGGTGCTAGTATCGTTCCAGATGTCTAGAGCCACTGCCAGGATCAGAAAAGAGGTCAGGCTGGGTGAGGACCCCTGCCCCCCAGGGAAGGTCAGGGTGGGCGAGGACCCCCCAGGGAACGTCGGGGTTGGGGAGGGCTCCCCAGGGAAGGTCAGGATGGGTGAGGACCCCCCAGAGAAGGTCAGGGTGGGTGAGGACCCCACCAGGGAATGTCAGGGTGGGTGAGGACCCCCCAGGGAAGGTCAGGATGGGTGAGGACCCCCCAGAGAAGGTCAGGGTGGGTGAGGACCCCACCAGGGAATGTCAGGGTGGGTGAGGACCCCCCAGGGAAGGTCAGGATGGGTGAGGACCCCCCAGAGAAGGTCAGGGTGGGTGAGGACCCCACCAGGAAATGTCAGGGTGTGTGAGGACCCCCCAGGGAAGGTCAGGATGCATGAGGACCCCCCAGGGAAGGTCAGTGTGGGCGAGGACCTCCCAGGGAAGGTCAGGATGGGAGAGGACCCTCCAGGGAAGGTCAGGGTGGGTGAGGACCCCACCAGGGAAGGTCAGGATGCGTGAGGACCCCCCAGGGAAGGTCAGGGTGGGCGAGGACCCCCCAGGGAAGGTCAGGATGGGCGAGGACCCCCCAGGGAAGGTCAGGATGGGTGAGGACCCCACAGAGAAGGTCAGGATGGGTGAGGACCCCCCCAGGGAAGGTCAAGTGGGTGAGGACCCCCCCAGGGAAGGTCAGGGTGGGTGAAAATCCCCAAACGGCCTTCTGCCTGGAAGTCCGTTTACTGAGCATGGGGGAGGCATAGAGGGCCCCATCCTGGAAGAAGGTGGCCTTTGCCCATGAAGAGCCAGGCACTGAGAGCTATGGGAACCCTCCCCAGCCTAGCAGGGGTGCTCCACGCCGACGAGCCCTGGAGCAGCTGAGAGGTGGTCCTGAGGCCCCCAGTCAGGTGAGCAGGGACCGGAATGGTAACTGTAGCCTGGGGACATGGGTCTGAAGCCAGGGACAAGGGTCCTACTGGACTCGGGCCAGCCAGTGGCCTTCAGCCTTGGTCCAGGAAGCAGGCTGGGCGGGGGTGGGCTCTTCAGGGGAGAAGCACTGGTGGGTAGCAAGTGAGTGGGGGCCCCCCAGGAGGAAGAACAGGTGAAAAGGGGCCCCTTGCTGCCCACCCCAGCCCTGTGGCCACAGGCCCATCAGTAGAGGGGCCTGGGGGGGATGACTGCCTTTGAGTGGGCTTGGCTGGGCTGGGGGACTCCCATGTGAAGATGCCAGCTGGCAGCTCCAGGTCAAACTTTAGCTTGGAAGACCCTTCTCAGGGAGAGCAGCCCGTGGGGGGAATTTTGCAGGGCTACCCAGCTCTTCAAGGGTGTCAGTGCCTGGCTCTGCACCACCCCAGACCTGGGGGTCGTTCACAGGTGTCGATAGTGCTAGCTGAAACGCTGCTGTTCAGGGGGAGGGAGAGCTGGACACTCGTGGCCACCCCCGATGAGCTGCCCACACTCCAGCCCTGACCCAGGCCAGGGCCAACCCCAGGCCAGGAAGCAGAGCACTGGGCCCCTGGCAGGCACTCCTGGAGTTTAGGAGCCTTCGCCCTGGTCCTTCTGCCTCCTCTAAGTCCCCTGAGGTCCCAGGCCCGGCCACTCCTTGGGGTCCCTGAGCACTGCCCTTCTCTGCTGCTTCTTCTGAGGTTCAGATGCCTCTGCCCTGGAGGAGACAGTTGTGGGGGCAGAGGGGCGAGGGGGCCTGGATGCCCTCTCTGCCCAGGAGGGAACAGTGGTTATGGGAGGGGGACGGGTGGCCTGGCTGCCCCCTCTGCCCTGGAGGGGACAGTTACCACAGGGATGGCAGCCGCCCTGTGCTGCGCCCACCCCCTGCCCAGCGCACTCCCTGTCACTGCCCCGGCTCACCCTTCCCTGGAATTGCCTATTCCCACAGCTCAGCTCCCCAGGGCCCTCATGGGATCCTCTGGGCCTGGCTGGAGGGCCCACCGGCCTCCTCCTCGCTGCGTATATTAGGAAGCACTGCCTTCGGGGTAGCAGGAAGCGGCCAGCCCAGGGAAAGGGCTTGCAGGGGTCAGCAGGAGGGGCAGCTGGTAGCCTCCAGCTGGGGTGACTGGAGGGGACTCGGGTCTGCCTTTCGGCCCAAGGTGGCTCCGGCACCAGCTCAGGAGGCAGAGGGGAGTGGGAAGGGACCCAGGTCCTGCCCTCTCCTGTCGCCCATGTCCTTGTGCCTCTGCCTTGGAGCAGGTGGTCTCGTCCTTCGGCCGCAGGGGTGCATGTCTGGTCTCGATGAACCCATGACGTTGGCCAGGACACCCAGGTGCAGAAGCCTGGCTTTGTGATGGCGATGTCTCTCTCCTGGGGGCTTTGTGAGTGAGTCATAAGCCTCCCCTAGACCGCTTGTTTGGCTTCCCAGGTTGCCGGGACGTGTGCACCTGCCCCAGGCTCAGCCCGCGGGCACTCGGGGGCACCACTGCTGTGGCCCCAGGCAATCCTGCGTTTCTGGGAATGGGGCCGTTGTCTGAGCATATCCTGGACCCATGTGGGTCAAGGGTGTTAGCAAGGCTGTGTTTGAGCACACGAGTGTGCAGTGTGTGTTGTAAGCCTGTGTCCCAGACACATGTCCAACCGTGTGTGCACACGTGTGGATGTGTGAGAGCCTGTGAGGGCTCAGCCAGCCTGTGTGACTAGGGTGTCCCTCTGTGAGTTGGGGAGAGGGCGTGAAGGGGGCCTGGCAGGCTGTGCCAGCGGTGCTGGGGAGGCTGCAGCACCACACAGCCAGGCTCACCCCCTCCATCTCCTGCACGCTGGCCGGGTGCTGGGCACGGGGCAGGTGCTCCTCATGGCATACGGGTGTTTGAAATGTGTCTTGGGCAGGTTCCTGCCACTGTGTGTGGTTAAGTCCCCGGAACACACGTTCACCTGAAGCCCTTGGACCTGCAGAACTTGGGGCAGAGCCAGAGAGGCTGGAGTTGGGCCAGGGCTGGGACTGGCCTGGGGAGGTGAGGCCGGAAGAGCAGCGGTCGAGTTTAAAAGTTTGCAGAGGACGGGGACAGGGCGAGAGGCAGCCAGCCTGCTGGACTGGGGCCCTGGGAAGGCTGCTCCCTGAACAGGAAGGATGGGCGATGAGGAGGCAAGAGAGGGGCTGGCCTCACGGAGCAGAGGCAGAGGAGGCGCAGGGAGATGGGGGACACTAGGGCCGGGCCTGGGCCGGATGGGGGGCCCTCAGGAATCTGCATGGTCTCCACCAACAACAGGTAAAGCGTGCAAACTCAAGGATGCGAACGTTTGGAGCCGAAGGATGGGGTCGGGCGCCGGCCCTGTGACGGCTGCCTGGGGGCTGTCTTAGTTCTCTAGAGCTGCTAGAACAGAAGTACCACGTGTGGGTGGTTTTGACAAACAGAAATTTATTTTCTCCCAGTTTAGGAAGCTAGAGGTCCGAATTCAGGGCGCCCGCTCCAGGGGCGGTCTTTCTCTCTGTGTCAGCTCTAGGGGAAGGTCCTGGTCTCTTCTCAGCTTCTGTTTCTGGATTCCTTGGCAAGCTCGTGTGGCCTGGCACCTGCCTACCTCCATCTCTTCTTGCTTGCTTGGTTGCTTGCTCAGTCTGCCCTTTTATATCTCAAGAGAGATTGATTGAAGATACAGCCTACTCTTATTAAAATAAAAAAGAAAACCCATTCCTGAACAAGATTATAACCACAGGTTCAGGAGTTAGGATTGACAACACATATTGTGGGGGGACACGATTCCGTCCATAATAGGTACCCTCCGCTGTTTCTCCCTCCTGGAGTCTCTGGCGATGGGGCCTTCTTCCTCGGGCAGGTGAGCCTCACCTGGACGGTGGGTAAGGCAGCAGTCACTCTCACAGTCGCCCCGGCTGTGGTCATCCTGCCCTGCACAGGGCAGTGAGGCTGGGGGCCGGGCCACAGCCACACACCAGTTCTCGGGGCTCCCTCAGCGCCCCACCGGCCAGTGCTGCTGATCCTCCACCCTGGCACCTCAGCCGGCACTGGTCTGGAACCACTCTTTCTGCCTCTGAAGAGCAGCCACTCGCCCTACTGGGTGGTGGAGCAGAGGGTCCAGGAGACCTGGGGACCCAGGGCAGGCACAGAGGGTGCTGCCACCAGGGCATAACCAGCTTGGCCCTCATGTGCCCCCCACAGCCAGCACAGGACCCAGCTGGTGCTCTGGGGGTCCCTCCTCGAGGCACAGCCTCAAGCCCTTGCTGGTGGCGGGGGGACGCTCTAGCCCCACCTCAAGTGTCTGTCCTGGTCACCAGGCACCTCCAGGGCTGTGGGGTGCTGGCAGCTCCAGGCAGATGCACAGTGTGACCCGTGGGCAGGGGAGTGCAGGCCTGTGAAGACCAGACAGTGCCCGCTGCCTGACACCAAGTGACCTGGATGTGGGCACTGGGGAGGGGGGCTCCGGAGTGGCCGGCCAAGCCCAGAGGGGGAAGTGGGTGGGTGGGTGGATGAGTAGGGTGGGAGCTGCCATCCCCTGTGGCTCCTGACTCCCCCACATCCTCGGGGGTGGTTCCTGGCTCAGGAGAGGCCAGGGGTGACCATAGACCCTCACACCCACACCTGAACCCCCCTGCACGCTGGGCTGGTCGATGCCTGGAGGGAGCTGTGGGAAGCACGGGTTTAATGATGCCCCAGTTTGAATTGAGCTCATGGAGAGTTTGAACTTTTCAGAACTTGGCAGGTCTCGAGAGCCGGTGGTGAGCAGCTTCTCCAGAGGAGATGGGCACATCCCCAAGGGACGCCTGCCTGCCCGGCTGCTTGGCAGGCTAGTCAGCTTTGGCTTTTTAATGATCGTGCAGAGAAAGCAATTAGCTTTTTCTCCGTGGTCAGCAGAGAGCATCAGCAGCATTCAGTTTGTGCAGGCACTCGGCCACCTCCACCCTGGGCAGCGATGGAAGTGTCTCTGAGCACTGAGCAAGGACATGTACACACACGCATGCTCACATGGCACGCGTACACACATGTATGCACACGCATGCTCACATCCACATGTACACACATGCATGCACCGTGCCCACATCCATACACACACGTCCACATCTACGTGTCCACATGCGCTGACGTGCAGACACATGTTTGCACACATGTTTGCACACGCACGTCCACACGCACGCACTCATTCACGAGCGCATGCGTGCACACACACACGCGTGCCCCTTGAACTGCCTGCTCTTCCACCCTTTGGGTCTTTCTCAGCGGACTGCAGGCACCCTGCTGTATTCTGACCGCTGTTACTGTTGCAAATATGCACTCCCTGTTCACAGTATGTTCTTTCCTTTTGTTGAGAGAGCCTTTTGTCAAGCAGAAGTGTTTTCTTCTGATGCAGAAGCATTCTGAATCTCTTCCTCTACTGCTTTTATGTTTGGGTATTAGATAAGAGGCCTTCTCTACTCCAGTGGCTTAAACGTGTTTACCTTGTACTTTCTTCCAGCATCTTCCCTGGTTTGGCGCTCTGAGGTAGGGTCTGCTGTTATTTTTTTTACAATGCAAGACACACAGTCGTAGGGCATAGCAGTTAATACAGGCTTGGGAGCCAGATGGCTGGGTTCCAGCATCAGCCCTGCCGAGGGCAAGGGGACAGCAACAAGGCTCAGTAACCGCGCAAGCTGCTTAAGCTCTGTCCTTCCACCACCGCGCTGCTAACTCGTCCCCTGACTGTGTACTGCCTCTATCACGCCCTCAGCTCCAATAGAGCCTGAGAGCCCTCGGCAGCCCTCCCCTCCCACTGCGTCTGCCTTTCCCTCTGCCAAACTCTCGAGCCTCCGCGGCTGTGGTTACAAATTGTCCTGACTGTGGGCCCGGCAGGTCCAGCCCTCCCATTCTCACACCCGTCCGGGCGACCCTCGCACGGTTATTCTGCAGCAGAACTTCTGACACAGTTTGCCAAATTTTGAGCAAACGGTGTTGTGCCAGTTGGTTGGAGCCGACTGACATTGCACATTTGTTTGGAGAGTGGATGGGCGAGTGCTCGTGAACATGATCTCTGCCTCCCCTTCCTCACAGCCTCAGGCCGCCTCTGGGGGCAATGGTCCTATACATTTTGGCCAGATGTAGCACCAGGCACTTTCGTGTTGGCAGCTGCTGGAAGAGGATCCTTTTTCCCTGCGATGCTTTCTGATTCCTTCTTGCTCTGGCCTTTGGTTTGTTTGGCCCTTTATTAGATGTTCTTATTTGTTCTCGTGGTTTTCAGTTGATTATCTTGGGTTTTCTGGGTAAATAATTACACCAGCTGCACATCATCACCATCCATCAGTCCTTTCCAGTGTTCATGCCTTGTGATGGTCAAGGTTGAGTGGCAGCTTGGGTAGGCAGCAATTCTCGGTGGATGGTGATATTATGTAATCATCCTCCATTTGGTGATCTGATGTGAGAAGCTAATCGGTTGAAAGGGAAGGTTTCCTTGGGGGTGTGGTCTGCATTCAGTATATACAGATGTTCTGGCAAAGCTCACTCTCTCTCGATCCTACATCTGACTCATCACCCTCTGACCTCCGGTTCTTGGGACGTGAGCCAGCAGCCTGCCTTCTGACCTGCCAATTTTTGGGTTCATCAGCCCCTGCAACCACGTGAGTCCGGAGAAGCCTCCAGCCTGACAAGAGACCCACAGTTTGGGGACTTGCCAGCCTCCGCAACTTTGGGAGCCATTTCCGTGAAATAAATCTCTCTTTTGCTCTATCTATACACATACATACAAACACACACACACGTATATACATATACATATAGATATATAACGTTTCACTGGTTTTGCTCCTCTAGAGGACCCAGCCTAAGACATGCTGCTTATTCTTTTTCACCCTCATTGTGTGGGCCAGGACTTCTATTATTATTGTAGCAGGCAACCTGAAACTTGGGGTGGGGAGGTATGGGCAGATAATCAGGAAGCCGGGGACACTGAGCCCCTAAATTCCATAGAACCACTCCTGCCAACAGAACCAGCCCCCTTACTCCCATCTGAAGAGATTACTCCATCATTGACTGCTAAACCACCCTCCCCATTATCCCTTCCACCCGCATCTGATGAGATTAACCCAGCTGTGCCTGAAGAACCTTTGTCTGGGATATTGCCTGGGGCATTGCCTGGAGCATTGCCTGAGGCAGATGCCTTGCAAGACTCGGTTAAATGACCCCAGGACTCACCCCCACCACCTATTTTTGCTTCTAGACCTATAACTAGACTTAAGTCCCAGTGAGCCCCAAAAGGTGAAGTACAAAGTGTGACCCAGGAAGAAGTATGCTACACTCCAAAAGAACTGCTTGACTTTTCTAATATGTACAAACAGAAACCTGGGGAATATGTGTGGGAATGGCTATTAAGAGTGTAGGAATGGTGCAAGGAACATAAAGATGTATCAGTCTGAGCTTATTGATATGGGCCCACTAAGCACAGATTCTTCATTCCGTGTTTCAGCTCCAGAGGTTAGGAAAGGATCTAATAGTTTGTTTGGCTGAGTTGCTGAAGCATGGATTATGCAGTGGCCGACACTAAATCAAGTTGAAGTACCAGCCTGCCTTAGTATACTGTAAAAGAAGGTATCCAAAGGCTTAGGGAAATTAACACGTTAGAGTGGATTTATCAGGTTAGACCCACAGACCCACACGTGGAGTGCCCAGAGGACACACCCTTACCACAACAACAAGGAACAAATTTGTGAAGGGAGCCCCGGCATCCTTGAAGACTGCTGTGATTGCTATTTTATGTAAGTCAGATTTGACGGTGGGAACTGCCCTAACTGAATTAAGACACCTAATTAAAATGGGGAGTCCTGGTGGCAAAGTGGTTAAGAGCTCCGGCTGCTAACCAAAAAGGTCAACAGTTGGAATCCACCAGCCGCTCTTTGGAAATCCTATGGGACAGTTCTACTCTGTCCTATAGGGTCACTGTGAGTTGGAATCAACTCGACGACAATGGGGTTGTGGTTTTTTTTTTTTTTTTTTTTTTTTTTGTAATTACCGTGGGGCTGATTGGACCCCTTGGTGGTAGGGGCCAAGAGGCGGCACTCAATCAGCAAAGACAAGGTGGACAGCAGAGTCAAAGCAGTAATCAGAATAGTCTAATTTGTTACCTTAATGGACAGCAGAGTCAAAGCAATAATCAGAATAGTCTAATTTGTATGGATTTATGGCATTGGCTACTTAGTCATGGTGTCCCTAGGAGTAAAATAGATGGGAAATCTACTAAATATTTACTTGATTTATGCAAGCAGAAGAATTCTAGCTCAAGTGAATGGCAGTCTAACTTGAATCACCAGAATAGAGAATCAATTCCCAGATTTGAGCCAGTTTACAGACCCATAACCCTTTCAATGAAAAGGAGGCCTGGTTCCTTTGAGGAAGGACCTCACTGCACTGCCAAAAATTTATACTATTGATCTTTTTCCCAGCCTTCCCCAAAGAGATCCATAGCCTTTCAGGAGAGTGATTATTCATTTTGGAAAAGGAAATAATCAGACTTTTGGGAGATTACTGGATACTGGCTCTGAACTGACACTAATTCCAGGAGACCCAGAACATCACTGTGGCCCCCTAGTCAGAGTAGGTGTGTATGGAGGTCAGGTTATTCATGGAGTCTTAGCTCAGGTCCATCTCACAGTGGGTCCAGTAGGTTCCCAAACCCATCCTGTAGCAATTTTCCCAGTTCCAGAATGCATAATTAGAATAGATATATACTCAACAACTGGCAGAGCACCCACGCTGGATCCCTGACATGTGGAGTAAGGGCTATTATGATAGAAAAAGCCAAGTGGAAGCCATTAGAACTGCCCCTACCTAGGAAAATAGTAAACCAAAAGCAATACTGCATTCCTGGAGGGATTGCAGTGATGAGTGCCACCATCAAGGACTTGAAGGATGCAGGGGTGGTGATTCTAGGAGTTTCTCAGCACAGGAACCTTGGGTCCAAAGGATACACTGCTCTCGGCATTGCTTTTTTGGTGATATGAGGTCCCCCTGTCTGCCTGCTCGATTCTCTCTTTTATATCTTGTAGATTGAGTCCTGCCCCATTAACATAACTGCCTCTAATCCTGCCTCATTAACATCATAGAGGGACGATTTACAACACATAGGAAAATCAATCAGATGACAAAATGGTGGACAATCACACAAAATCAACTCGTCTATTTGGCCTGTGCAAAAAAATACATGGATCTTAGAGAATGACAGTGGATTATTGTAAACTTAACCAAGTGGTGACTCCAATTGCAGCTGCTGTTCCAGATGTGGGTTCACTGCTTGAGCAAATTAATATATCTCCTGTTACCTGGTATGCAGCTATTGAACTGGCCGATGCCTTTTTCTCAGTTCTGGTTTCGAAGGAACACCAGAAGCAGTTTGCCTTCAGCTGGCAAGGCCAGCAATACACCTTTACTCTCCTACCTCAGAGGTGCCTCAATGCTCCAGCTCTATATCATAATTTAGTCCACAGGAAACCTTGATCATCTTTCCTTTCCACAAGACATCACACTGGTCCATTACAATGATGACATTATGCTGATTAGACCTAGTAAGGAAGAAATGTCAATGACTCTGGACTTACTGGTAAGACATTTGCTCACTAGAGAGTGGGAAATTAATCCAACAAAAATTCAGGCACCTTCCACCTCAGTGAAATTTCTAGGGGAGCAGTGGTATGGTGCATGTTGAGGTATTCCTATAGTGAAGAATAAGTCATTACATCCAGCCTCTCCTGCAACTATATAGGAAGCACAATGCCTGATGGGCCTCTTTGGATTTTGGAGGCAACACTTCCCTCATTTGGGTGTGCTACTCTGGCCTATTTATCAAGTGAATCAAAAAGCTGCTAGTTTTGAGTGGGGCCCAGAACAAGAGAAGACTCTGCAACAGGTTCAGGCTGCCATGTAAGATGCTCTGACACTTGGGCCATATGACCCAACTGATCCAATGGTGCTTGAAGTGTCAGTGGCAGATAGAGATGCTGTTTAGAGTCTTCTGGCAGGCCCCTACTGGTGAATCCACAGTGCAAAGCCTTAGGATTTTGGAGCAAAGCTCTGCCATCCTTTTAAAAGGAGAGTAGGCAGCTACTCTCCTTTTGAGAAACAGCTTTTGGCTTGTTACTGGGACTGAATGCTTAACCTTGATCCATGAAGTCACTCTGCAGCCTGAGCTTCCCATCATGAACTGGGTCTTGTCTGACCCACAGAGTCAGAAAATTGGACATGCACAGCAGCACTCCGTTATTAAATGGAAATGATATATATGGGATAAGGCTCAAGCAGGACCTGAAAGCACAGGTAAGTTACATGAGGAAGTGGCTCAAATGTCCATGGTCCCCATTCCTGTTACATTACCTTCCTTCTCCCAGTCTGGACGTATGGTCTCATGGGGAGTTCCTTATGATCTTTTGACTGAGGAAGAGAAAACTTATGCCTGGTTTATAGATGGTTCTGCACGATATGCAGACATCACTTAAGAGTGAACAGTGGCTGCATTTCAGCCCCTTTCTGGGACCTCTCTGAAGGACAGTGATGAAGGAAAGTTATCCCAATGGGCAGAACTTCAAGCAGTGCACCTGGTTGTCCACTTTGCTTGGAAGGAGATATGGCCAGATGTGCGATTGTATACTGATTCATGGGCTGTGGCCATGGTTTGGCTGGATGGTCAGGGACTTGGAAGGAACGTGATTGGAAAACTGGAGAAAAGGAAGTATGGGGAAGAGGTATGTGGATAAACCTTTCTGAATTGGCCAAAGAAGTGAAGATATTTGTGTCTCATGTGAATGCTCACCAAAGGGTGACCTCAGCAGAGGAAGATTTTAACAATCAAGTTGATAGGATGACGCGTTCTGTGGAAACCAGTCATCCTGTTTCCCCAACCACTCCCATCATTGCTCGATGGGCTCATGAACAAAGTGGCCATGGTGGCAGAGATGGAGGTTATGCATGGGCTCAGCAACATGGACTAGCACTCACCAAGGTCAACTTGGCTATAGCCACTGCTGAGTACCCAATCTGCCAGCAGCAGAGACCAACACTGAGTCCCCAATATGGCACCATTCCTAGGGGTGATCAGCCAGCAACCTGGTGGCAGGTTGATTACCTGGGACCACTTCCACCATGGAAGGGCAGTGTTTTGTTCTTACTGAAATAGACACTTACTCTGAATATGGATTTGCCTTCCCTGCATGCAATACTTCTGCCAAAACTACCATCTGTGGACTTACAGAATGACTTATCCACCATCATGGTATCCCACACAGCATCACCTCAGATCAAGGGAGTCACTTCACAGCAAATGAACTGCAGCAGTGGGCCCATGCTCATGGAATTCACTCGTCTTACCATGTTCCCCATCGTCCTGAAGTAGCCGTCTTGAAAGAACGATGGAATGGCCTTCCAAAGACACAATTATGATGCCAGCTAGGTGGCAATACCTTGCAGGGGTGGGGCAACATTCTCGAGGAAGATGTATATGCTCTAAACCAGCATCCAAAATATGGTGCTGTTTTTCCCATAGCCGGGATTCATGGGTCCAGGAATCAAAGGGTGGAAATGGGAGTGGCACCACACAGTATTACCCCTAGTTACCCACTCACAAAATCTTTTTCTTCCTGTCCCCACAACCCTATGCTCTCCGGTCCAGAGGTCTTAGTTCCAAAGGGAGGAATGCACCCACCAGGAGACACAACACTGATTCTATTGAACTGGAAGTTAAGAATGCCACCTGGCCACTTTGGGCTCCTCATGCATCTGGATCAACAGGCAAAGAAGAGAGTTACTATATTGGCTGGTGTAATTGATCCTGATTACCAAGGGGATACTGGATTGATACTACATAATGGAGGTAAAGAAGATTACATCTGGAATACAGGAGATCACTTAGGACGTCTCTTAATACTACCATGCCTTGTGATTAAAGTCAATGAAAAACTGCAGCAACCCAATTCTGACATGACTACTAACGGCCCATACTACTAACGGAATGAAGGTTTGGGTCACCCCACCAGGCAAAGAACCGTGAGCAGCGGAGGTGCTTGCTGAGAGCAAAGGGAATACGTAATGGGTGGTGGAAGGTAGTTCTAAATACCATCTATGACCACATGACCAGTTGCAGAAATGAGGGCTATAATTGCTTTTAGTATTTCTTCTTTGTTTTGTTATACATGTATTAGTGCACATATTGCAAATGTCTGTTTTCTTCCCTCTCTTATTCCATAACTTATTATAAAATACAAGATGTAAACATCTTATATTTTAAGTGTGTTAGTGTGTTTTCAGTTGTACAGATGTTAGTGGTATCATGTTAGGTGCAAGTGTGGCTTTATAGTTGTCTTTATTTAGAGATTATATATGGTTTAAGGGGAGGTGTACAGGTGCCAAGTTGACAAGGTGTGGACTGTGATGGTTAAGGTTATGTGTCAACTTGGCTAGGCCATGATTCTCCGTGGTTTGGCAGATATTCTGTAATCATCCTCCATTTCGTGATCTGATGTGAGCAGCCAATCAGTTGAAAGGGGAGTTTCCTTGGGGGTGTGGCCTGCATCCTGTATATATGGATGTTATGGCAAAGCTTGCTGTCTCTGGATCCTGCATCTGACTCATCATCCTCTGACCACCGATTCTTGGGACACCCTGATTCTTGAGCCAGCAGCCTTCCATCTGACCTGTAGATTTTGGGATTCACCAGCTCCCGCAGCCCTGTGGGCCAGCAGCCCGCTGTCTGACCTGCTGATTCTGGGTTTATCAGCTCCTGCAACCACGTACGTATGTCAGGAGAAGTCTCCATCCTGATATCTGACCCACAGATTTGCAACTTGCCAGCCTCCACAACTGCATGAGCCATTTCCTTCAAATAAATCTCTGTCTCTGTCTCTCTGTCTCTCTCTCTCTCTCTATATATATATATATATATGCTTCACTGGTTTTGCTCCTCTAGAGATCTCAGATGTCTTAGTTATCTATGCTACTGTAACAGAAATAGCACAAGTGGATGGCTTTAAAAACAGAAGTTTATTCTCTCACAGTTTAGGAGGCTAGAAGTCTGAGTTCAGGGTGCCAGCTCCAGGGGATGGCTTTCTCTCTCTGTCGGCTCTGGAGGAAGGTCCTTGTCATCAATATTCCTCTGGTCTAGGAGCTTCTCAGCACAGGAACCTTGGGTCCAAAGTATACACTCTGCTCTTGGCATTGCTTTTTCAGTGATATGAGGTCCCCCTGTCTGCCTGCTCGATTCTCTCTTTTATATCTCAAAAGAGATTGACTGAAAACACTACCTAATCTTGTAGATTGAGTCCTGCCCCATTAACATAACTGCCTCTAATCCTGCCTCATTAACATCATAGAGGTAGGATTTACAACACATAGGAAAATCACATCAGATGACAAAATGGTGGACAATCACACAATACTAGGGATCACAGCCTAGCCAAGTTGACACATATTTTGGGGGGACACAATTCAATCCATGACACCAACCTAAGACATGCCTCTTATTCTTTTTTTTATCTTCATTGCATGGGCCAGGATTTCCATTATTGTGGTGGCAAGCGACCTTGTTGTGTTCCTAACTTGGGTGGGAATGCTACCAGTGTTTCACCAATGTGCACCGTGTTTGCTTAGTTCCGGTAGGTTCCTCCTGTTGTTGTTGTTAATCACATTAAGGCGGTTGCCCTCTATATGTAATTTTTTAATAAATTTTGGATCCTAACAAATCCTGTCTGTATCTATTGACATGATCCTGTGGGTTTTCTGCTTTAATCTGTTAATACAGTGAGGTGCTCTGCATTTTTTAGATAAACCCTATTTGGTTTTGGCAGTGTATCGTTATTTTCATACATTACTGGATTCCATTTGCTAATGGTTTATTTAGGATTATTACATTTATAGTCATAAAAAAGGTTGCTTAATCTCTCCTTTTGTGCTTTCCGTGTCTGATTTTGGTGGTGGGACGAGTCCAGCCTTATACAATGAGCAGACTGACTTCCATTTTTTCCTTTGCTTTGGATTGATTTGACTGAGATGGCAGAACTTGACTATAAAACCACTGGGGCCCGGTGCCTTTGTGGGAGAAGCATCTCTCTGACCACTTTACTAAACATTCAGTCCTGATCACTGTATTAGTTTTGCTGGGCTGTCATAACAAAGTACCACAAACTAGGTGGCTTAAAACAACAGAAATTTATTCTCTCACAATTCTGGAGGCCAGAAGTCCAAATTCAGGGGATTGGCAGGGCCATGGTTTCTCTGTAGGCTCTAGGGGAAGATGCTTCTTGTCTCTCTCAGTTTCTGGTGGCCCCAGGTGTTTCTCGCTTGTAGATGATATCTTCAAAGACCCAATTTCCAAACAAGGTCACGTTCACAGGTACCAGGGGTTAGGACGTTAACATACCTGTTTAGGGGACACAATTTAATCCATAACAACCAGCAAGGGGGCAGGTATGGGAGGGATAGAGAAGCAGAAATCCCTGGCCCTCAGAGCATAGGCAGTGTAGCCTAGTGGTGAATGAGAAGGCTGCAGAGACGGCCTGGGGCTAAGCCCTCCCTCCAGCCCATGTTTCCTCATCATCACTGGGGATAGTAATGTTCCTGGGATGCGATCGCTTGGCTCAACCGTGGTGCCTGGCACACAGCTGGCCCTGGGCGATGGCAGCTGGTGATGGTGCTGTGAGGTCCTCTGCCCACAGGCTAGAGGGCAAGGAACACAACTGGTGTGCGGTGAACTTCCTGCTGCATGGCCAGGGTGCGCCTCCTTCGACGCCCGGTTCCTCTGGCTGGGCTTGCAGGTCACAGTGCAAAGGAGCGCCCCAAAGTTGTCTCCCACTGACCTGGGAGGGTGTGACAGGGCACTGGCCACCCCAAGCCTGAGGCTGGGCCTCTGCCTTGTTCCCCGGAGGTAACAGCCCAGTTGCCACCTGACATGTATATTAGGCACTTACGATGCTAAGCACTGCACACTTTCTCCTCCCTGCTCTTCACCATCCCCCCAGAGGGTAATGGCATCAGTATATCCAAATACGGATGGGGAAACAGCCTCAGACAGGTGAAGTGACTTGCCCAGGGCCACCTGGCTAAGACCAATGGAGCCAGGACTGAGCCACATTCTTGTCATCAGGCCCCCGTGGGCTTCCCTGGTGGTGTCCACCCCAGCCTCAGCCTGGGAGGCGGGACCACCCTCCTGTTGGCTTTGCCCGGGCTCACAGCACACATATGTCCCATAGCAGGGCTGACACCTGTCCTCAGGACTTCTACCTGGAAGGGATGGCAAGGATCTGGAGATGCACGCTCTCCTGAATCGCCATAGCCTGAGTTCTCACACAAATTGATAATCCTTTTGTGTGGCCTAGGTCACAAAGGGGAGGAGGGCGAGGGAAAGAGATGGCAAAGAGGCAGAGTGGGAGGCTGCTCTAGGGTCTCCTTTCACGCCCACTCCAGCCATCTCGGCTTCGGAGGATGGACAGTACCCGTGCTGGTGTCCCACCCAGATCACTCACCAACCAGAGCTTCGCACTCCATGAGGGCACAGGACAGCTGCTCAGCAGAGTGCCGAGCCCCTCCTACCCCAGGCACATTTCCCAGTGACCTGGCGGCCCCTGGCCCTGGGCCCGCGCACAGGCAGCCAAGTGCGTGGAGCTTCGCTCTGCTGGGGAGGCCACGGGGCGCCAGGAGACCTGTGAGATGCCTATCCACAGCCTACGCAACTGACCATCGCCGCAGCTCCACGGGGACAGGGGCGGCCGGAGCAGGAACTGGGGCCCAGAGAGGTGCTCACCACCCCGGCCACAGAGCAGGGCGCAGGTCTCAGGGCTCCTGGTCCAAACAGGGGGCCCCACTCCTGACCCCTTCCCTGGAAGCCCACAGCAGCGCCAAAGGGCAAGAATGGCAGAGGCAGCCGGGGCTGGGAAAACAAGGGTCTCACCACTGGAAGGGGCTTTCAGTATAAGCCAAGCCCGAAGCTACAGCCCCAACCTCATCTGCATGGTCCCCTCCTCGCCTCCCCACATCTCCCCACACCTCCCGGCCACCTCGTGACTAATGAAAAACACACAGCCACACTGATGCAATTAGGAAAATGTTGTCTTCCCAACACTGCCAGATCCCGGGGTTGACCTGTGACCCCGGAGAACAGCAAGGGGGGGAGCAGTTTGCTGGCAGCTCAGGACCAGTCCGTTGAGCATCTCCACATCTGCAAGATGCGAGTACCCAAGCCTGCCTGCCTGCCTGCTGCCAGGGAGGCGAGTGGGGGACACGGGGTGGGTGTTCAGTGGGGGCTCAGACTATGAGCTTTCCCTTCTCAACTGGAAGGCGTGGTAGCGGGCACTCAGGCCACAGGGACCAGGTGAGTGCCGCCTCTCCTGGTCTCGGTACACTGCCTCGCTGTCCCAGGACAGGGAGCCGAGTGCTGTCAGCCAAGCCCAGCCAGCCTCCTCCCTCTTACCTCCCCACCCCACCTACTAGTCACGAGCCTTGGGCGCGCCCTGGGGACAGAGGAGACCCCTCGTCCTCTCAGCTCGTCCTGCCCACCCTGAATTGGCTTGGAAGGGACCCAGGAGACCTGTCCTGGGCCCATGTAGAGAGTCACACCCTTCCCGGGGGTCTGCCTACCCTGGGGTCTGCCCTGCCCGGAGGTCTGCCCTTCTTCAAGGTCTGCCTTCCTGGGGTCTGCCCTGCCCAGAGGTCTGCCCTTCTCCAAGGTCTGCCCTTTTCCAGGGTCTGCCCTGCCCGGGGGTCTGTCCAGCCAGGAGTCTCTGTTCTTTGAGGAGGCAGGCAGGGGCGACGCTCAGTCTGGAGGCTGAGGCTGTGGCGAGAACCCCTGTTTCACACACATCCATGTGATACTGAGCTCCAGGAGACCTCGGCGCTGGTTGGGCTCAGGGACCTGGGATGTAGCCTGGCTTCCCTCTGGCGCTGACGCCCCAGCCTCAGTTACCACCTGTGCCTTGGGGACAGTCTGCGCTGACCTCGGGGATGGCTGGCAAACTGCTTTGGTGGGAGTCAGGTGTTGTGTGCTGTGAGTGGAGGGTCACAATCTCTGATTTGAGGAAGAGGGGTCCTGTAGTCCCACAACAAGGCTACTGTCCCAAGGGCTTTGGGGACTGCTGCCCTTGGAGGCTGGGAACTGGGGCCCGGGGTGACTCTTCTGGCAGCTGCCCAGGAGCCCCGGGTGGGTGACTGCACTGCCACCAAGACTCACTCAGATGGGGAGGGGAGCAGGGAGGGCAGGAGCCGGGAGACTGGCACTTGGGCCTTAAAGACGGCAGGGATCCCAGGGACCCTCCAGACACCTGATCTGCCCCCTCACTCCCCCCCCCCAGGTCTCTATGACTCAGGGGATGGGGAGGGGGTGTCTGTGGTCGCTCTGCAGGCAGCTCTGGGCAGAGGGATTCCGCCCTCTCCCACACCACCCTCCACAGACTCTAATCTGACCCGAATTGCTGGGCCCCAGGGAGGCAGGACAGGGCCTGTTCTTAAACCTCCAGCTACTCCACTGCCACCCGCCCCAAGTAGCCTGAGGGTCTGAGAGGGGGGTCTTTGGAGTACAGGCGGGGATTCTGGCCCTGGAGGAAGACGAGCCAAGGAGCCTTGGCAAAGGCTGTGAGCGCCGGGAGGCCTTGCACTGACCCGCGGCGGGGTCGAGGGAAGGGGGAGGTGGGACCGGGGACGGTTGTGGGCTCCTGCCCCCATCCCTCGGTTCCTCCCGCCCCGGAGCCGCCTTGGAGCGAGCCCCGCCCAGCGCACCCCGCCGTCCCCTCCCCGCCC
>NW_004444150.1:975524-1012299 GCF_000243295.1 Trichechus manatus latirostris | reverse complement strand
GCGGCTTGCTGAGGGGGCGCTGGCGTGTGCCCGCAGGCAGCCCGGAGCCGGGGACGGCTGCCGCGGGGACGGCGTGCTCCTGGACATCGCCGGCCTCAAGATGACCGACTTGGACTCGGAGGTGCTGCCCCTGCCGCCGCGGTATCGCTTTCGGGACCTGCTGCTGGGCGACCAGTCCTTCCAGAACGACGACAGGTAGGGCGGGGGGCGGCCGGGTCCTTGCCCGCGGCCGGTTGGTCCCCGCCGCACCGGCCGCTGTCCCCGGTGCTGAAGGCCGGTTCCGGCCCCGGCGCGCGCCGGCACCCTGGCGCCCCGCAACTTTCCCGGCGTCTGGGAAACGGAGGAAGTTCAGAGGGAGGTGGAGGCTTCGGGAAGCGCTGTCTCCGGAGGGGGCCTGGGGATGGGAACAGGGGGCTCTGTGGTGGGGGGGTCTCCCCAGAGACCGATCTGCGGCCATGCCCCCGTCCGCCCTCAGCCCCCCAAACCCTCAGCTCTGCTAATTTGGGGGAAGAGGCAGGGCGGAAGCGTTCAGGCTGATGTCCTCCAGACGCGTGCTGTGGTCCCCTATTAAATATTAATTGTGGGGTAGTGTCCTTCAGGCGCACGCTGTGGTCACTTGTTCAGCGTGAGGATGGTCCCTCGCCTCAAATTCTCCTGGGGTAAAAAATCAAAATGAGCAGGAGTCTTTGAGCGGTGGAAATGTTAACACGCGCGGGCTGGCAGGCAGCTTGAAGAAACGTTGCTTTTCCCTTTGCCTTTTCCCCAAATAGCTGTCTTGGGTAAACAGCCGGCACTTAGCTCCGTCAGCCTCCTGGGAGGCGCGCTCACACCCGCCTGTGGGCGAGCTTTCCGGACTCCCCGGGCAGGCGCGGGAGCCTGCGGCCGGGTCCCGACGCTCTCCTTCCCTCCCTCGCGCAAGGGGCGGCGCTGGCCTTTCCGCGGGTCTGGTCGCCGCAGCCCGGTCCCCGGGGGAGCAGATTTGCATTTTTCCCGACTGTGCGATTATTCACGTTAGCACAAAAAAGTCCGCGGCTGGAAATTGTCAGGACACAAACAGCTCTCAGAATAGCCCCTTGCTGAAAGCGCAACTGGAGAACTGAGCAGGGTCAGCGTTTGGGGACTGTGTGTGTAAGGAGCTCTAAAGCTTAAGGAAAACGACTTTTAAAATCGCTCTTTCTGCTGGAAACGGAATATTCTCCCCTACTTCACAGGACTTGCAGTGGCATGAGCCGAGTCGAGGGAAGACAGAACCCAAATCTTCATCCATTTAAAATCAAGGACTCTGAGGCCCGCTGGGAGACCCTCTGAGTCAACTTGTCGTTGGTGTAAATACCAGTCATGAATAAACCCGCCGAAGCACAAACGCTCAGGTCAAGAGTTTGCTTAACTCTCAGCCCGGGCAGGAGGCTAGGCTGGTGCTGGCTTGGAGCACAGGGCAGGGTTTTCCCTGAGCCTACCTGTGTGTGCCACATCTCTACGTCAGCGCCAGGCTTGGGTGCCTGCTCAGGTGGGACTTGGTTAATTCTTCAAAACAGCCACAGCAGGAGCTTCTTCGGGCGCTGGCAGGAAAGGTGCCCATCTTCCCTGCCTGGTGCCATTTTCCCTGGCTGGTGCCCGGCCTCTGGATGACTGGAGCAGGCCAGCGTGGTTGATACAATAATACATCTGTTCATTCCCAGAGAGTGATGGGAAGATTTCACCTTCGGCTAGAGTGGCCGTGGGTCTGCCCTGGGGAGGACGGTCCCGCCTCCTTGGGGACCGGGAGCATTAATCTGATGCCATGTCCTAGGCCCTGGCTTGTTCTTTTAAAATACACAAAACATAAAATTCACCATTGGTGACGTTTAGTGCGTTCACAATTCAGCCGTCACCACTGTCCAGCTCCAGAACTTTTTCATCGCCTCGAAAGAGGACCCTGGGCCCACTAAGCAGCCGCTTTCCGCTTCCCCAACCCCTGGCAACCCCAGTCTACTTTCTGCTGGACCCTGTTGGAGGGTCTGTCTCCTGTATGACCGGCCCAGCAGCCTCACACGGACAGGGCTGATGGTATCTTGTGTTTGGAGGTGTGTGCGTGTGTGTCTATGTGTGTCTGTGTGTGTCTGCGTGTGTGTGTGTCTGTGTATGTGTCTGTATGTGTGTGTGTGCGTGTGTCTGTGTGCGTGTCTGTGTCTGCGTGTGTCTGTGTGTGGGCAGGGGAGACCTTGGTGGCTCCGGGTACCTGAGCCGTTGCACTGTCTGCCCTCCCGGGTGCCCATCTGCGGTTGGAAATGAAATGAAATGGAAGGAAAGAGCGCGGAGGTCATGTCTTTCAGACGCCGCCCTGGGGTCTGCACAACTGGCGGGCCCTGAGAGATGCCATGTGGGAAGGAAGACTCTGCCAGGCTGTCTGGGAAAGGTGCCCCCACCCCGCATCTCACCCCAGGCTGGGTGGGGCGGGCTGGCCTCAGAGCTGCCAGATGGGGTGGGGCTGCTGGTTGGGGCGTCTCCAGCATCTGCTCATCCAGAGGCTAGAGGGGGGCCAGGGGCAGGGTGCGAGGGTCTCGCCTGCATTGGACCCCTGCGAGGCACGTGGCTGGCTGCGCCCCGGAGGACACGAGGAACAGGCAAGGTGGGACCTACAAAGCTGTGAACCTCACCTGTTTTCTGGCCAGCTCCCAGCTCCCTCCTTACTTCCATTCGTCATGGGGATTGGGGGGCCTTCCTGGAAGATTGCCTCTGGTCTGGGTATAGGAAAGGGGAACCTGGGTTCGAGAAGCCCAGGGCTGGGAGTGACTGGGTCTTTGTGTGCCAGCAGCAGCCACAGGGAGCCCTCGGGAGTCTCTGCTCGAGCCTCGCTTGCCCAGGCGGGTCTGGCCGTGCCCTTCTCACGCCCCCCCCCCCAGACTCTGGAAGGTTCCCTCCTGCACGCACACTGTTCCCTAGGGCTTGTTGGGGTGGCAGGAGACTGGGAAGCTGGGGAGGGACCTGCCCTGCCAGCAGGTCCTGAGATCCCCTGAGCCCCAACCTTCACAAAGACACAAGGGACTCCCCGCTCGGCTCCCAGCCCAGACGCCCCAAGCTGCAGGCCGGTGGGCCAGTGTGCTGAGGGAAGTGGTTTCCACCTGGGGCGCCGGGGGTTAGGGCGAGGTGTGGGCTGTGTACCACGGGGGACACAGAGCGGGGGCTCGGCAGAGGCAGCACCAGCCTCTCCCACCTTCCACGCCGCCCAGGCTCCTGTGGCCGAGGATGCTTTCTCTCCTCCTGGCAGTCCCCAGCCCTGTCCTCTCGCGCACCAGGGCAGGCTCTGTGGGAGAGGGTCGTGCTTCACCCAGACTCCGGAGGCTGTTCTCCAAGGACGGGGCCACTAGCAGTGAGTCAGCGCAGCCTCGCCCACGTGGCCGATCGAGGCAGCTCCCAGAGTGGGGGCAGGCTTGCCGAGCTGGGAAAGGAGCGGAAGGGGTCCTGGGTGCCCCTCACCGCTGGCCGCAGGGTGGCTCTGGGGGCTCCCGGGAGCAGGACTCTCAGCAACAGTCCACCTCTGATCCCCCCCAAGGTCTGGGGCCCCCTGTCCACCCTGGGGCATCACACTGCCCCTCTGCCCCGGAGCCAGGCCCCAAGGAGCCCAGAGGCGCAGCTAGGGAGGCCTGGGGCCCTGCCCCCCCCCCCTCCATTTGAGCTGCCCTGGGAAACTAAGTGGGTGCCAGGATCCCGGGGGGACAGACTTGGGGTCTGAGTGTCCCCCTCAGGAACTGCAGACCTGGCACAGGACATGCCCCCTCCATGAGGCTCCTGCTCCTGCGGGGGGGAGTGGCACCCCTTAAATGGTGGGGGTGAAGGGGCAAGAGACAGGAGGTGCAAGAAGTCTTTGCAAATGGTGTGTGTGGCCACAGCCCGGAACCGAACCAGACATTGCCATCCAGTCAATTCCAGCACATGGCAACCCCAAGTGTTGCAGAGTAGAACTGTGCTCCATCGGGTTTTCTTAGCTGTAATCTCTACAAAGCAGATCGCCAGGCCTTTCTTCTATGGCACCACTTTAGATTAGTAGTCTAAGTGCAAACTGGCTGTGCTGCCCGGGGACCTGTGGCCATGACAGGTATCCCCATTAATTGGTGTCCTGGGGGAGCCAGTAACCTCTCAGAGCCTCAGTTCTCTGATCTGTCGTTTAGCTGGCTGTGGCCCTGCCCTTCCCTGCCCAGAGCTGGATGGAGTGAGGCTTGTACACTGAGATGGGAAGCAGGGAGGAAGGGGGAGGGGAGGGTACCTCCCACAGAGGTAGAATCACCAGGAAGTCTTGGGCTGGGAGAGCCACAGGTAGGAGGTGACCTGGCAGTGAGCCCCCTCCTGGCTGCCTTGCCCTGGACCAGCTGCTTTCCACAGCTTCACATGCCAGCCCCCAGGGGAGGGGGTCAGCCCCTGGGGGTCCGCAAAGCCACAGCTGGAGGTGCTGTCACAGATTGGTGCACCCAGTACGTGAGGACAGGGCGGTGGGCAGGTAGGGTGCTCCCAGGGTGGCCCAGCCTGGTTCTGGGGCTCCAGGCAGGGGGAGGAGGCAAGGCTGGGCCCATGCAGGCCCAGGTTGGTGGACCCAGACCAGGAGCCCCTCCCCAGGCATGCCGTGGAGATGAGCGCTGCCTTCCTGCAGAAGAACGCCCACGGCCAAGGCCACCCCCGGTCAGAACATGGTCTAGAAGGGGCCCCGCTGGGCTGCGCCCTCTTCGTCCTCTGACAGGGAGAGTAACTGGGCTGGGTTCTTAGAGTTGAGCAACACCAAATATTTGTTCACACAACAAGCGGAGACCTGGGAAGGCAGGAAGGTGGAGAAGCAGCCGCCCTCCGGCCAGATCCCTGCCTGCCCCTGCAGGGGGGACTGTTGACAGGGCTGCAGAGGCGGGCAGCTGGGCCTCAGAGAGACCTTGGGTTCCCTGCGGGTGGCTCCACGCCCCTCCTCAGCTCTGCTGGACCTGCCCCCTCCAGCTTGGGGAAGAGGAGGTGGGGGCATGCAAAGCTCCCCGAAGCTGTGAATGGCCAGCTGCCTCCATGTGAGGGAGGGGGAGGCCAGGGCAGGGGTCTCTAGGGAACAGTCACCCCTTGGGGCCGCCCTCCTGTAATTGTTAATAACCAAGCAATCACCGAGCTGGCTGCAAAGTGCTGCTGAGAGCCCCACAGCCCGCAGCCGGCAGCCATGAGCAGAGCCGGCATGATCGGGTGGAGGGCGGAGGTGCTGAGAATTGTCCCCCAGGGGAAGAAATGGCTTCACAGTGCCTCCTTCCCCCCTGGAGGAGCCCCAGCCTGGCTCCTGCCTCCTTCTCCTCAAGGCCCTGGAGCCTGATTCTCACCACCATCCTGCCCCTTCCCTCCACCATCCCCCTGCCTCCACCATTCCCCGTGCCTCCACCATCCTGCCCCCTGCCTCCACCATCCTGCCCCCTGCCTCCACCATCCTGCCCCCCACCATCCTGCCCCCACCCTCCACCATCCTGCCCCCCCCACCCTCCACCATCCTGCCCTCCTGCTTCCACCATCCTGACTACTCTCCCCCAGGGCCCAGGCCCCCTAGCCCAGCCTGCACCCGCACAGTGGGGTGGGCAGGCAGTCTTCCTGGGAAGCTTTGCTCTGTTCTGCCCCTGCTGGACGCTGCCCACCCTGAGCCCCTACCACTGGCCAGGACAGTTAGCCAGTCCCAGGCTCTTTGCCACAAGGCAGCCCCCAGGTGTCTGCCTGAAAGCCGAGCAGCTTTGGGAGGGCCTCTGTCTGAGCTGTCCCCTCTTCATCCCCCACCCCACTGGGGCCCAGCCTCCTGCATCCCCTCCCCTGTCTGCTGGACCTTGTTCCTTTTTGAAGTAAAAGGCAACAACGGTCATCACAAATGTCAATGAAGGTGTAGAAGTCAAGGGCAGCCCAACCAGTCCAGAAGGTTGCCCACCTGACCTGGAAGATCTCCTCCAGCCCCTTCCTCCAACCTCCTCTTCCTCCAGCCTCCTCCTCCAGACTCCTCCAGCCTCTTCCTCTAGCCTCCCTCCCCTAGCCGCCTCCTCCAGCCCTCCTCCACCTCCAGCCCCTTCTTCCTCCAACCTCCTCCTCCAGCCTCTTCCTCTAGCCTCCCTCCCCAGCCTCCTCCTCCAGCCTTCTCCTGCTCCAGCCTCACCCCGTCCTCCTCTAGCCTCCTCCACCAGCCTCCTCCACTAGCCTCCTCTTCCTCCAGCCTCACTCCTCCAGCTTCCTCCTTCTACCTCCTCCTCCAGCCTCCCTCCTCCTCCAGCCTCCTCCTCTAGCTTCCCTCTGAGGTGGCGCTGGTTGTAGACACCCTGCTCCCGTGTGGAGGCTCCTTTGGCCACTAGCCACTCTGTTCTCAGACACACTGAATGCACCTCTGGCTAGATGCAGTGAGAGGCTGTCTGGGGAGGGCTCCATGCACTGGCATAGAAGGTGCTGGATGGATAAGTACAGACATGGCCCATGGGTTGAACCCTGGGTTAGGGGACGGTCCCTTAGGTGGATGCCTGCTGAGGTCGAGGGCGGATGGTGTCGTTTTAGGGGCAGTGGACGGTCCCTTAGGGGGACGTCAGATGGAGGTTTTAGAAAGGTCCCAGGGTGGTACACATTGTTTGCTCTCATCTTCTAACTGAAAGTTGGCAGTTCAAACCCACCCAGCGGCACTACAGAAGAAAGGCCTAGTGACTTGCTTCTGTAAAGATTACAACAAAAACAACCCTCCCTGTGAGTCGGAATTGACTCCAAGGCAATGTATTTGGCTTTTTTTTGAGAGGTTTGGGAAGGGAGGCAGGGGTGGGGAGGACAGGAGCCTGGGGTTTTTGGCAGGTTCCCCAGCTGGGGCCGGTGCTCCAGGAAGGGTGGGAGCGCCCGCCATCACTGGGGCCTGAGCTGCGCCAACCGCCGGGATCTGGGATGGGCGCTGTCCCACCAAGCATGGGTGCCGAGGGGAGGATGGGCCGCCCTTCCAGGCCTGGAGCAGGGAGAGTCCTCAGCCGCCAGGCGGCCACCGTCCCCTGGCGCTCTTCCCATGGAGGCTGCTGAGCTCAGGGAAACGCCAGCCACGCAGCCCGAGGGGAGTTATATTTAAACCCGCCCTGGGCGCTCCCGCTGCTCCAGGTCAGGCTACCTCGCTAACAGATCGGATTGGACGGGTTGGCCTGGTGGTGGTTCTGCGGGGACCCCTCAGGCGCTTGTCCTACCCCTGCCCATGCCAGGCTGCGGGACCCAGCTGAGCGTGGGGGTCACCTGCCACTTTTGGATCCATGCAGGATAGGATAAGAGTGCTCCAGGCGACATGTCACCTGGCACCCAGGATTCCTTGGGTCTAAAGCCAAGTCCCCAGTCTCCCCACACACCGGCCCTTCCCAGCTCAGCCAGCTGGCTGTTCAGGCCCCATGACTGGGGGTCTCCCAGGATGCACCTCCCAGCATCCAGCATCACTTCCCAGCATCACCCCCAACCCTCTTGGCCACTGCCGGGCCCAGATGCCAACCTCTCTGGATGGGCCCCACTTGGCCTTGAGTCGATACTGACTCATGGTGCCTCCGCGGGTGTCAAAGCAGAACTGGGCTTCATAGGGTTTCCGTGGCTATAGGGTTTCCATGGCTATAAGCTTTACAGAAGTCGATCACCAGGACTTTTTTCCGAGGCACCTCTGGGTGAACTTGAACTTCCAACCTTTTGGTTACCGGCTAAATGCACTAGCTGTTTGCACCAGCCAGGGCCTCCCGGTAGGCCCCTAACCCCTCCTAACCCTCCCTCGCCCAGGCCCACCTGACCCCAGGACCCCCACAGCCCCTTGGCTCTGCCTGCTGGCCCGGGCCAAGGAGTCTTCACACCCCCTGCTCCAGGAGTTAGTCCCTTGTCCTCTGGGTGAGCGGCCTGGCCCCCGCACGACGTACCTTCGGGTTCTCAGGGAGCCCGCCAACAAAAACAATGGAGATGCCGTGGGCATGTGGGTGCTGGGCGGTCCTGGACCCTGGTGCTGACCTGCTGCCTGTGGTCTCAGGGACCCATTCTTGGCCTCCTGCAAGATGGAACCAAGGTCTGTCTGATGCGAGCAAGAGAGGCTGCTGTGGCCCCTGGAAGGTTCTGGCTGATTCAGTGTGCTTCAGGGTGTCCTGAGTAAGGAAGATACCTCTAGGGTGTTCGTCATTTTCTGGGGCTGGGGCGTGTGTGTGTCCCCTGCCTGGCTGTGACACGTGGGGTTGGGGGCCAGGTGTGGTTTGCTCCTGCTATCACTTGGGGTCCCAGCAGGGAACAGGGGCCTGGGGAGGGGGGGCCTGCGTCAGGGTGGGGGAGGAGAGGGTCAGTACCCTCCTACTGTGGAGATTGTGACCCGGGTACAGGCCTCAACTTCCTCCTTGCCTGCCCCCCAGGTGTGGGTTCTGGGGCCCGGGTCACCCCCGGCCCTGGGAGGTCAGGACTGGGCCAGGGGACAGTGAGTGGATGGTGAGTAAAGGAACGAGGACACAGAGGGACACTGTGCCGGTGACAGGGGCATGTGTGAGATGGAGTGTGGGACACCCCGTGGTGCGGGGCCTTCAGGTGAGGCAGCACCTCCCCTGGGCCTGAGTGTCCCCACTTGTAAACAGGACCAGCTGCCCCAGACCCCACGGGGGAGATGGAGGGCACAGCAACCAGTGTAGGGACATTTGGGTGTAACAAAGCCAGCCCAGGGGCCCTCCAAGGTCTGTTGGCCCAACCCTACCCCAGCAGATGGAGAAACTGAGGCCCAGAGAGGGAAGGGGACCTGTCCACAGTCACACGGATAATTGCAGGAACTTCTGGGTCTAGAAGGAACTCTGGTGGCACAGTGGTTAAGAGCTTGGCTGCTAACCAAAAGGTCAGCAGTTCAAATCCACCAGCCGCTCCTTGGAAACCCTATGGGGCAGTTCTACTCTGTCCTATACGGTCACTGTGAGTTGGAATCACCTCAACAGCAATGGGTTTTCTGGGTCTGTTAAGTACTTCAGACCACGCCCCCAGCAGAGGGCTCAGGTTCAAGCGGGGCAGCCCCTAGAGGTGGGGGTCCCAGGCTGCACCCCCACCCCTTCTCTGGTCATTAATAAAGTGACCAGGGTGGGGCTGTGGGGAGGCCCACACCGCGGCCCAAGTGTGCAAAGTGGTCACTGTGGGGCGCAGGACCTCTGGCCAGACTCAGGGGAGAGAGTTTGGTGAGGACACCGTCTGCCTGCTTGCTGGGCTGTTTTTCTGGGTGACCCTGAAATATGCTCCGAACAGGAAACGGGAAACAAAGCCTGCCCGCTGGCTGCACCGTGGGAGCCTGGAAGCTCCTGTGCAGAGGAGGGCGTGGCCTCCAGGAAAAATGTGCGGGAGGCCCACCAAGGCAGGGTGGGCAGGCACAGCCCCAGGGACCCCTGTTTCCCCCCCCCCCGACCTGGAACCCCACAGGGTCAAGGGGCATAGCTCCAGGGGCCGCTTTCCACCAAGACCCCTGGCCTGCCAGCCACCTCCCACCACGGCCTCGCCCACAGGGAGCCCCAAGTGCCCCCAAGGATGACTACCGGGTCTGGGGTGGTGGGGCCAGGAGGAGCCGAGAAGGGGTCTGGGCTGGGGCAGGGAGCTCGGCCAGGGAGGTGGCTGACGGGAGGCTGAGGGCGTGGACATGAGGCTCCTAGCCCCTCCTCGGGTCTGTGGCAGACAGGGACCACCGGTGTCCTCTCTCACAGCAAAGCCCCAGCCGCAGGCCCAGGAGCCTTGCCCTTGTGTGTCTTGGTCCTTTCCCAGGACTGGATGGAGGGCCTGTCACAGGCCAGGAGTGCCTCCCAGGATGGGAGCAGCTGGGCCTGGGGCAGCCTGGGGACGGGGTGCTCTGCCCACGGCACCCCAGGTTCCCTTCCACGCCTGCCCAGCAGGACCTGACCTTGGGCCCCAGGCCTGTGGTTTGAGTGCCAGCTCCACCTCTCCGTCCCACCCTGGCCTCCACTGCCACCTCAGGGACATCTCGTGAGGGCAAAGTGGTGTACTCTGGGAAGGCGAACCCCGCCTCCAACGCCCACCTGTCCAACCCTTGGAATCCTGGCCAGACTTGGGAAGGCCTCACCCTGGCCTGCAAACCTAACTAGTTTCTTAGTTAACGCACTGATTCTGTCCCTCCCCCTCACCTCGTCGACTTTCCTGGGTCCCCCAGCGGCGTCTTCGGACTGACTAACCGGTGGGGGGAGCGGCCGAGGACGCCACTGCTGTGCCTGCTGCTGGCTGTAATAGCCTGGGGGGCTGGCACCATGGCAGGGACAATGCTCCACTGACACAGAGGGTGGTCGGGCTTCCCAGCCCCCCTGTGAAGCCCCCGTGCAGCCTCCCCGCCCCTGCGACCAGGGGGCTTCATCCACATTCTCCAGGCACCATGGGGGAGAGGAATCTTGAGATGGGAAACGGTCCCGGATTACCCGGTGGGTCCTGAGAGCACTCACACGTGTCCTTATGAGGGGAGGGAGATTTGACACGCACAGGGCCAGGTGACCACAGAGGCAGAGCTTGGAGTGACGTGGCCACAAGCCAGGGAATGCTGGGGCCACCAGGAACTGGAAGAGACAAGGAACAGTCTTCCCCAGAGCCTCCAGATCAGAGCCCAGCCTGCTGACACCTTGATTTGGCCTTGGGAGACCCTGAGCACAAAACCCAGCTCAGCTGCGCCCGGACTTCTAACCTCCAGACCGTGAGAGAATACACTGGGTTGTTTTGAGCCACAAACTTGTTACGCAGCATAGATGGTTACTACTCCAGGCTCTGGTCCAGTAGGACGTCCCACCATCGGCCGATGTCTGCTGGCCTCTCCCTGGGTTGGTCGGCTTGTTCCTCTCGGGACCTGGGAGCTGGGTCTGTAGGGCCTGTTGGACAAAAGTGAATGTTCGAGTTGTCTCTCCATTGAGATGATAGCCTGGCCCCTCCATGGTGGTCACCTCCAGGCGACCTGTCACCATCCAACATCCAGTTCCCCCCGACCATGTGTCAGTAGGTTTGAGCCCCACTGCACATCCCCGCTGGTGCCCTGCACCCCCATGGGCTGTTGCGGCCACCTTCTGCTCCCCTCACCACTGTTAGCTGTGTCCTCCTGTAAATGGAGCTTGCCTTTGTCAATGGGAGCGAGGTGCGTACCCCACAATAAAATTTCTGCTGAAAAAACAGGAAGAAGCACCCATTCCTTTCTCTTTAATTACCAGTTTTCCGAGTAAAGTGGTGTTTAATAGATTCAAATCGTGACAGGTGGGATTTTTTTCTGGATTTCTGTTTCTGAGGATCATGCATTGCCCTGTGGAGTTTCATAGATTTACCATGTGTGGGAGACAGAACAATGGCCTCCACAGATGTCCACATCTTAAACCCAAAAACCTGTGAATGTTTTACCTTATGTGGCAAAAGGGACGTTGCAAATGTGATAAGTTAAGGATCTTGAGGAGGGGAGGTTGTCCTGGATTACCCACGTGGGTCCAGTGCCATCACAAGGGCCCTTACACGAGGAGGGCAGGAGGGTCAGATCAGAGGAGATGCGAGGACGGAAGCAGAAGTTGGCATGATGCACGGCCACAAGCCAAGGAATGAGGGGGCACCTAGAGCCGGAAAAGGTAAGGAAACAGAGTCTGCTCTGGAGCCTCCAGGAAGAACCAGCCTGCCCACACCTTGATTTTAGACTTCTGTGCAACAGAACTGTGAGAAAATAAATCTGTGTTGTCCTAAGCCCCTAAGTCTGTGATTATCAGCAGCAACAGGACACTCATACACCACATTTCCGTCATTCCCTTTCTGATGCTCTGTTGTCCTTACTCTGGCCACTGGGAGTCTTGGCCAGCTGGTCTCTATATCCTTTGATGTGACCCCTATTGCCCTTTGTGACTTCCTTGTTTTCTAAGAAAACAGGATTCTCCAGCTCTCCTACTACCTCCTGTGCCCTAGAATCAGTCATTTTTCCAAGAAGCCCCATTCCTTTTAGCGGGGCTGGTAGGATCACAGTGGGCTCGGAGTGGGACTCCTTATTTTGGATGGCATCCCTGCTCTGAAGGGGGGCAACGCTAACCATCCTGCTTCTCTTCCTCTCCTCCACCCCCCAGTGTTTGCTAATTGTATTTTTTTTCTACTCTGTCAAGGTTTCAGATCATTACTACCTGTTCTTTAACCACACTGCGCATAATTTTAAAAACATTTTCTGATTTTAGGTGTATTTCCACCCACCCTTTCACAGTGGCTTTTCCATTCCTGAATTATTTATTTTCATATTTCTTTGATTTGACTGCATTTTACCTTTAAGTTTGTTTTTTTCCCAGGAAGGGCATCTGGACTTGGGCCATGCTCTCTGAGTTGCTTTCCATTTGAGAATGTCTCCTTTGTGCCTCTAGATCTGATTGACATCTTGGCTGGGTATAATAGTCCTAGATCTCGCTTTCCTTTTCCTCAGAACTCGGTAGGCATGAGACATTGAATTCACTGCAGAAAACCTGAAGTTGGTTTGCTTTCCACTTCTAGGTGATTCGCTTTTTCTGTCTTGTATGCCTGAAGAATTCTTTCTTTATCTTTTGAAGACAACAGAGTAAGTAGAATCAATATCTGGGTATAGTCTATTCTGTATTTTCTTGCTAGGTGCTGGCAAGTCAGTTCCAACTCATAGCAATCCTATGTACAACAGAATGAAATACTGCTTGGTCCTGCACCATCACCACAATCTTTGCTATACTTGAGCCCATTGTTGCAGCCACTGTTTCAATCCATCTCATCGAGGATCTTCCTCTTTCTTGCTGAACCTCCACTTTACCGAGCATAATGTCCTTCTCCTGGGACTGGTCCCTCCTGATAACATGTCCAAAGTACATGAAACAAAGTCTTGCCATCCTTGATTCTAAGGAACATTCTGGCTGTACTTCTTCCAAGACAGATTTGTTTGTTCTTCTGGTAGCCCATGGTATATTCAATATTCTTCATCAACACCATAATTCAAAGGTGTCAATTCTTCTTCAGTCTTTCTTACTTGTTGCCCAGTTTTTGTGTGCATACGAGGCGATTGAAAACATCATGGATTGAGTCAGGTGCACCGTAGTCCTCAAAGTGACATACTTGCTTTTCAGCACCTTAAAGGGGTCTCCTGCAGCAGATTTCCCAGCGAAATATGTCGTCTTATTTCCTGACTGCTGCTTCCATGGACGTTGATTATGGATCCAAGTAAAATGAAATCCTTGACAACTTCAATATTTTCTCCTTTTATCATGATGTTGCTTATTGGTCCAGTTGTGAGGATTTTTGTTTTCTTTATGCTGAGATGTAATCCATACTGAAGGCTGTAGTCTTTGATATTCATCAGTAAGTGCTTCGAGTCCTCTTCACTTTCAGCAAGCAAGGTTGTGTTATCTGCATATCAGAGGTTGTCAATGCGTCTTCCTCCAATCTTGATGCCACATTCTTCTTCATATAGTCCAACTTCTGGGATTATTTGCTCAGCATTTAAAAAAAAAAAAAAAAAACCCATTGCCGTCCAGTTGATTCTGACTTATAGGGACCCTGTAGGACAGAGTAGAACTGCCCCATAGGGTTTCCAAGGAGCAGCCGGTGGATTCAAACTGCTGACCTTTTGGTTAGCAGTCAAGCCCTTAACCACAATGCCACCAGGGTTCGATAGAGATCAAGTAAGTATGGTGAAAGGATACAACCCTGAAGCCCACCAGTATCCCATTGTTCTGTTCAAACGACTGCCTCTTGGTCTATGTACCAGTTCCTCATGAGTACAATTAAGTGTTCTGGAATTCCCATTCTTTGCAATGTTATCCATAATTTGTTGTGAGCCACACAGCCAAATACATTGGCATAGTCAATGAAACACAGGTAAACGTCTTTCTGGTACTCTCTGCTTTCAGCCAAGTTCCATCTGACATCAGCAATGATATCCCTCATTCTACATCCTCTTCTCAATCCGGCTTGAACTTCTGGAAGTTCCCTGTCAATGTACTGTTGCAATTTTTGAATGATCTTCAGCAAAATTTTACTTGCATGTGATGTTAATGACACTGTTCGATAATTTCTGCATTCTATTGGATCACCTTTCTTTGGAATGGGCACAAACATGGAACCCTTTCGGGCAATTGGCCAGGTAGCTGTCTTCCAAATTTCTTTACATAGATGATTGAGCACCTCCAGTGCTGCATCTGTTTGTGGAAACGTCTCAATTGATAACCTGTCAATTCCTGGAGCCTGGTTTTTCGCCAATGCCTTCAGTGCAGCTTGGACTTCTTCCTTCAATACCATCAGTTCTTGATCATATACTACCTCCTGAAATGACTGAATGCCAACCAATTCTTTTTGGTACAGTGACTCTGTGTATTCCTTCCATCTTCTTTTGAAGCTTCCTGCGTTATTCAATATTTTCCCTGTAGAATCCTTCAATATCGCAACTCAAGCCTTGAATTTTTTTCTTCAGTTCTTCCAGCTTGAAAAATGCTGAGCGTGTTCTTCCCTTTTGGTTTTCTAACTCCAGGTCTTTACGCATGTCGTTATAATATTTTACTTTGTCTTCTCAAGCCACCCTTTGAAATCTCCTGTTCGGCTCTTTTACTTCATCATTTCTTCCATTTGTTGTAGCTACTCTGTGTTCAAGAGCAAGTTTCAAAGTCTCTTCTGACATCCACTTTGGTCTTTTCTTTGTTGCCTGTCTTTTTAATCACCTTTTGCTTTCTTCATGTATGATGTTCTTGATGTCATTCCACAACTTGTCTGGTCTTCAGTCATTAGTGTTCAGTGGGTCAAACCTATTCTTGAGGTGATCTCTAAATTCAGGTGGAATATACTCAAGGTCATATTTTGGCTCTCGTGGACTTGCTCTAATTTTCTTCAGATTCAACTTGAACATGCATATGAGCAATGGATGGTCTGTTCCACAGTAGGCCCCTGGCCTTGTTCTGACTGGTGATATTGAGCTTCTCCATCGTCTCTTTCCACAGATGTAGTCGATTTGATTCCTGTGTTTTGCATCTGGTGAGGTCCATGTGTATAGTCACCGTATATGTTGTTGAAGAAAGATATTTGCAATGAAGAAGTTATTGGTCTTGCAAAATTCTATCATGCGATCTCCGGCGTCAGTTCTTTTGCCAAGGCCGTATTTTCCAACTACCGATCCTTCTTCTTTGTTTCCAACTTTTGCATTCCAATCACCAGTAATTATCAATGCATCTTTATTGCATCTTTCATCAATTTCAGACTGCAGAAGTTGGTAAAAATCTTCATTTCCTTCATCTTTCACATTAGTGCTTGGTGTGTGAATTTGAATAATAGTTGTATTAACTGGTCTTTCTCGTAGGTATACAGATATTATCCTATCACTGACAGCATTGTACTTCAGGATAGATCTTGAAATGTTCTTTTTGATGATGAATGTGATGCCATTCCTCTTCAATTTGTCATTCCTGGCATAGTAGACCATATGACTGTCTGATTCAGAATGGCCAATACCAGTCCATTGTAGCTCACTATGCATAGGATATCGATCTTTATGCATTCCATTTCATTTTTGACAACTTCCAATTTCCCTAGATTCATACTTCGTACATTCCACATTCCTATTACTAATGGATGTTTGCAGTTGTTTTTTCTCATTTTGAGTCATGCCACCTCAGCAAGTGAAGTTCCTGAAAACTTGACTCCATCCAGGTCATCGAGGTGGACTCTACTTTGAGGAGGCAGCTCTTCCCCAGCCATATTTTTAGAACCTTCCAACCTGAGAGGCTCATCTTCTGGCACTATACCAGACTATGTTCCACTGTTATTCATAAGGTTTTCACTGGCTAATTTTTTCAGAAGTAGACCGCCAGGTCTTTCCTAGTCTGTATCTTAAACTTTCCTGAAACTAACTTCACATGTAGTTCTTTCTTCAATCTGTCACTATATTTGTAAGTTCTTTAACTGCCCTGTTGGATGGGATCTCTACTCAGACACAGAGATCCTTGGGGTGGGGCATCCTCCGCATCTTCAGCTCCCCTCTGTCAGCTTTGATCTCTGTCTCTGCCTTCACCACCACTGTCAGAGCCAGTCATCTGTACCAGTAATTGGATTTTCAGCCGTGTTTCTCCTGGTTCTTGCTGTCTTGGGTTCACTGAGTAATCACCGTCATGATATTTGGGCTCTCAGTTTGTTTCCTGAGGTCTGCAGTTTCCCTTTTAGATGAGTCTGTGTAGATAAATGGAGTTATCTCGTCTTTGAGCTCTTGTTTTATTGAACCTTGTCTTTATTAAGTTGATTTAGTGCTTGAAGCCCTTGCGGGGATTTTCCTTCTGTTCTGGGCTGTTTCACTGGTGACTGGGGCCTTTGTCTTCTGAATGCCAGGTCTGTTCTTTCTCTCTTTCTCTCCCTTTTTTCTCTGCTTCCTTCCTTCCATCCTTCCTTCTTCCCCTTTTTTCTTTCTTCCCTCTTCCTTCTTCCTTTTTCCCTTTCTTTCTTTTCTTTTGCTCCAGCTTACTTGTGTCCTTGCCTTCATCTGCTTAGCTCTGAGAGAACATGGGAGGGGGGTCTCGACTTCAAAACCCATCTCAGAACTTCCCGTTCTGTCCGTGTTTCTACAGCCCAGGAGCACAGGGTGTGGGCAAGTGTGTGTCACAGTCCCTGGGTTCTGCTCTGTCCTCTGAGATCCTGGGAAAGCTATACCCCAGGGTCCAGGCTACCTGGCTGGGGCGCCTTGGGGCTTCATGCTTGTCCACCTCAGGGGCAGCCTGGGAGCCCTGACTTTGGTCCGAGGGTCAGCCATGCATCTCTCCAGACGGGAGACAGCAGTTCAGGACACCCGCTGGTTCGCCCCTCTCCAGACGGGGGGCTGCGGTGAGGACCCCAGGATCCCACAAAGCACCCGTTGGCTTCAGAAGGGTGGGAGTGGGGTGAAAGCGGCACTGCCTGGCCCCCGACGCCGTCCGGGTCACCGCTGTGGGAAGTTCCGAGTGGCCGTGCCCCATCCTTACTGGCCTGTGAGTTTCTCCTCCCACTTTCTGCTCTGTTTCCTCGTCTCCTTGGGCTTTGGGGCTACCCAGGGCAGCGTCTCTTCCTTCACACCTGTGGGTGCCCTGCCCCTTCGATCCTCACCTGTCTCCGGTATTTGGCTGCCCCGCTCCACTGAGGCGACCCCTACGGCCCTGGCCTAAGACCCATTGCCGAGCTGGTGGCCCCGATGCTCACATCTCCGGAGGGCCGGGCAAGGGTGTCTAACGCCCACATGACGTGTCAGGCAGGCACTCTTAGCTGAGAACGTCCAAAACGGACCCATAAGCCACCTCCACCCCCTACCTGCTCCTTCCTACCTTCCCATCCTGGGTGTCATCACTCGCCCATTTCCTTCCCCTTGGTTGGCCCCCCATCCAGCCCTTCAGGAGTCTGGTCAGTTCACCATCCTCCTCTCTCCCTATCCACACCATCGCCCGGGCACCGGGACCTCCGAAGCTGCCACGCCTCTCTGCTGCTCCCCATAGCCCACCGTCCACACCTGAGCCCCCCTGTAGTCCCGGGGTAAGGCAGGGCGGGGCCCCACGGGAAGCCCTTCGAGCCTCCTGTTCTAGTGAGAGTGAAACCCCTATGCTCCCCATGGCCCCACCAGCCTCATCTGCCCACTCCCCTGGTCTCTCACCTGCACATAGCCTCCTCCCTGCTCCTGAAGCGCATGTCTCCTCCACCCCTCCCCCTCCTGTGCCTACCCCTCACTCCCAGGCAAGCTCTTCATTTCTTCGGGGCACCTCTGAGAGCCAACCAGGCCACAGCTGACCCCCACGTCACCGTCACAGCACCCCATTCTTTCCCTTTTTTATAACAAATACAAGAATGCTCCTTAAAAGCAAGGGTGGTGAGACTACATCTCACAGAGTTTGGACATGCTATCAGGAGGGATCAATCCCTGGGGAAGGACGTCATGCTTGGTAAAGTAGAGGATCAGCAAAAAAGAGGAAGACCATCGATGAGATGGATTGACACAGTGGCTGCAACAATGGGCTCAAGCATAACAATGATAACAGTGATAATGGCGCAGGACCGGGCAGCGTCTCGTTCTGTAGGGTCACTATGAGTCAGAACCAACTCGACGGCGCCTAATGACAACAACGTACAGATGTCTGCCTGCCTGTTCCTTTGCCTCTTCTCCTCACCTGCGTGGGAGACCCGAGGGCACACAATCAGACATGCTGGTGGGCAGGGCAGCCAGGCTCCAGGTTGCTTGTCCCAAGTGTCCGCCTGCCAGACACACCCCACTATGGCCGCAGAGACCAGGGAACATGGAAGCCTCAGGCGAGGCCCCTGCTTGGGACTGAGGGGGCTGTTCCCAGGGAGAAACATAGCTGCTTTACTTCTAGGGCAAAAGTGGACGATCGTTTTTAAAATAAGCATTCTTCCCTCCTCCCCGCCCAGCCCCAGCCTTAACCACTGCTGACAGTTGGCTATTTGTTCTTTGTGAATATTGGCCCATATATATATTTTCTGACTTATTTATTTGGTTTCTTTTTCATTTTAGTCTGGTAAAATAGATATAACATAGCGTTTGCTATTTCAACCGTTTTTTATGTGTATAATTCAGTGCCGTTCGTTGCGTTCACCAGGTGGTACCACCGTCGCCGCTGTCCATTTCCACATTTTCTGTCATCCTCAGAAACTCAGCACCCCTTAAACAATGACTCCCCGTTTCCCTTCCTGGCCATCCCTGGGAACCACTAATGAACTTTGGTTTCTAAGCATTTGCCTATTCTAGATAGCTCATATAAGTGGGATCATACAACAGTTGTCCTTCTGCGTCTGACTTATTTCACTCAGCATGGTGTTTGCCGGTTCATCCACGGTCGTAGCGTGGATCAGAACGTCATTTCTCTGATGGCTCAATGATATTCCGTTGTGTGGCTGGGCCATGTTTTCTTCATCCATTCATTTGTGGATGGCCACTTGGGTTGTTTCATCTTCTGGGTTATTATGAATAACGCTGCAGTGAACATTGGTGGGCAAGTACCTGTGTGGGTCCCTGCTTTCAAGTCTCCTGGGTACACACCCAGGAGTGGGATTGCTGGGTCATATGGCGATTCTACGTTGAGCTTGTTGAACCACCATGCTGTTTCCCACAGCGGCTGCACCACCTTACAAACCCACCAGCAGTGGATGAGGGCTCCAAGTTCTCTGCATTCTTGCCAATACTTGTTAATTTCTGTTTCTCTGATAATAGCCATCCTAGTGGGTGCGAAAGTGAGGAAGACCCTCAACAAGATGGATTGACACGGTGGCTGCGATGATGGACTCAAGCACAGCAACGATGATGAGGATGGCGCAGGACCGGGCGGGCAGGGTTCCATTCTGTAGTACACAGGGTCGCTGTAGTCGGAATCGACTCAACGGCACCTAACAACAACAGTGGGTGTGAAGGGGTCTCTCATTGTGTGTGGAGAAATGAGTTCCTTTACGCGGCCTTGTGCCTTGGTTCTGTGGAAAAACAGCTTGAGAGAGTTTCCCCTAACCTCTGAGGAGTTACCTTTGTCCTAGTTTTCTGTCCCAGAGGGTTTGTTGCTTTTGTTTAGGTTGATTGACATTTCCTGGGTAAGCTGTAAACGACCTGGGTTTGCTACTTTTTGTCTGGACCTAGGCTGCAGCCTGCATTGTGATTGGCCAATAGACTATGCAAATGAGGTGTCTGTAGCCTACTATGCAAACGAAGTGTCTATGGCCTACTGAGAGGTTATTGGTCAGTTCGTGGCCCTGGTGGAAGTGCCATGCCTTGAAATTTACAAGGAGTTTGTGTATTTAAGCAGCCAACCCCACAAAGGTTCTTCAGGCAGAAAGAAGCAGGAAGAGAGGCAGCAGGAAGAATCAGAAGAAAGCAACAGAGAGAGAGAGGAGGCGAGGGACCTCCTGAAAGAGCTGTGACACCAAAACAGCGAGAGACCCAGAAGGGGCCCAGCAGCAATGACAGACGGCAGGGAAAGAGGAGCCTGTCCTCAGGGGGCTGAGAGGAGGCCTGCACAGTGGAGGGAGCTGAGAGAGCTGCCCTGCACTGAAGAAGGGAGACTTTGCCTGCATGCTTCCTGATCCTGATCCTGAGTTCCCTGATAAACCACTTCACTGTAAGTACAGTTCATGAGTTCTGTGAGACGTGGTGAATTGCTGAGCCCAGCAGAGGAGGGAAGAGTGCTGAGAGGTGGGAGAGTGACCAGTATCAGAGACGGAGCAGTAAACAGCTTGGAGAATGTGGAAATCTGGGATGTGTTTGACCTCTGCCTCAAAGGAATTGGCTTTGTACTGATTCTCATATTTGAAGTTATGTGTACACTGTGGTTTTGATTTGCAAGTTGGAATTGACTTGACAACAACTGATTTTTAATGACTAATGAAGTTGATATCTTTTCGTCTGCTTATTGGCCATTTGTATGTATATCTTTTTTGGTGAAATGTCTATTCAAGTCCCTCGCCCATGTTTTAATTGGGTTGTCTTTTTGTTGTTGAGTCGTAGTAGTTCTTTATATATTCTGGGTATTAAATCCTTTTCAGATAAATGGTTCCCAGATATTTTCCCTCATTCTATAGGTTGTCTGTTCACCTTGCTGATAAAGTCATTTGATGCAATGTTTTTAATTTTGATGAAGTCCAGTTTATCTATTTGTGTCTTTTGTTACTCATGCTTTTGATGACAGCCAATGTTTTTTAAATTAGATCACACTATGCAAAATATCTGACACCCTTCTCTCTCCACGTGACCCTGATCCTAGACTGGAGCCTCCGGCAGTGCACGTAGATGGACTGCTCTCTCAAAAATCAAGAACAAAAACAGATGTCGCTCCCCATCCTGCCCTGGGCCAGAAGTCAGGAGCCTCCCCACAACGTGTGCCATTTGGTGCTTGTAGCAGCATCCTGAACGGGCTGTGGCGCCACTGCAGCCGCTCAGGGAATGGAGGTGCACGTTCTCTTTGTGACACCTTGGAGCCACCGCCCATGACATCCTCTCCTCCGGTCCTCCCAGGGGTGACAGTGGTCTCCATGGAGTGCATCCGATGTCTGGCCCTTCCTCCGTGCACCGCAAAGACAGGGAGAGGACAGCTCCCAGGGGTGACGGTGGTCTCCGTGGAGTACATCTGATGTCCGGCCCTCCCTCCGTGCACCGCAAAGACAGGGAGACAACAGCTCCCAGGGGTGACGGTGGTCTCCATGGAGTGCATCCGATGTCTGGCCCTTCCTCCGTGCACCGCAAAGACAGGGAGACGACAGCTCCCAGGGGTGACGGTGGTCTCCACGGAGTGCATCTGATGTCCGGCCCTCCCTCCGTGCACCGCAAAGACAGGGAGACAACAGCTCCCAGGGGTGACGGTGGTCTCCGTGGAGTGCATCTGATGTCCGGCCCTCCCTCCGTGCACCGCAAAGACAGGGAGAGGACAGCTCCCAGGGGTGACGGTGGTCTCCGTGGAGTGCATCCCGACATCTGGTTCTTTAACCATGCACTGCAGGAACAGGGAGAGGGCAGCTCATTGCACAGTGTGCACAACGCCCCCTGGAGGTGTGTGGGGGCACTGCCTGCATATATGCACGGATGGTAGTACTTTTTGTTAAGTTTTTATATGAATCACGGTGTGTGCTTCATACAACACTCTGTTTCAGAGAGATTTCTGGGCCAGAGCCCAGCCTCATTCTCCGCAGCTGCTTGGCGCCACCCTCAGGAGGGGGTAAGGGCAGAAGGACTTCTGTGCGCCCCCTCCCTCGGGCAGGCAGGGGCTGCTTGTGCTTTGCTTCTACAAACACGTCATTTCTCTAGGGCGGACGTTGTGGTTAGCTGGCTTCTAGTCGGCTCTGACTCGTGGCGACCCCACGTACAACACAACTAAATGTTGCCCAACCTGCAGCATCTTCACGATTGTTGATGTGCTCTCGTCCATAGTTTCGGCCACGGTGTATTTGCAGTGCTTTCCAACCTAGGGGGCCCATCAGTGCAATACTGGACAATGTTCCATAGGGTTTTTCCATAGTGTTGTCATTGGCTAATTTTTGGAAGTAGATCACCAGGCCTTTCTTCCTAGTCTGTCTTCATCTGGAAGCTCTGCTGAAACCTGTCCACCATGGATGACCCTACTGGTATTTGAAATATCAGTGGCATGGCTTCCAGCATCACAGCAACACACAAGCCACCACAGCACGACACGGACAGACGGGTGGAGGGGGCAGATAGGAGGAATGAGGTGGAGGCAAAGCAGGTACGCGTTTCCAGTTTGCTCAGACTGGAGTGCTTTGCCGGGAGGTTTCTACTCGAGAAATCTGGAAGGAGCTTGGGCAGGTATTGGGAGCACCAGCAGGCTGGTCATTTTCTGAGCACATGGCACCCAGGGTACGTGTGCCTCAGCTTCCCCTAAGAGGCCCAGGCTACCCAGCCCCTTGGGTGAGGGCTAAGGATTAGAAGGCTCACACGCGCAGAGGCCCGCGGCAGAAGCCTTGTTGTGGATGTTTGCTCTCCCCGTGTGGCGAGGCCTGGAGCTCTTGCCCTATTTTGCAGAGGTACCCTAGGACAGTGAGGGCAGAGATGGCTCAGCCAAGGACAGGAGGACCCTGGTGGCCTCGGCAGCTGCTTAGGACAGGACAGTATGAATCTTGGAGCCTCCTGGACAGAGCCGGGCGTCAGGGCAGCAAGATGCATAGCCCCCTGCCACCGCATGACCCTGGTTGAGGTACCCCTCCCCGAGGCGTGAGCCCGTCTGTGAAGGGAGGGTAGAGAAGCCGTCCTGTGGCGGTCAGGGGCCCAGAACCAAGTCTGACACCCTGGGTTCTAATCTTTGCTCTACCCCTTCCTGTCTCAGACTCGTGGGGAAGCCGCTTCCTTCCTCTGCGCCTCACTGGGGAAACCCGTCTGCAGGCTGGACGCACTGGCTGCTGCCTGCCCAGTATTAAATGAGGCGATGGGCCTCGCCCTCCGCAGGGCGTCCCCGCAGACCGCACTCCCTGCACAATGGCTGCTTCACCCTCGGCGGAGTCCGTGGCCCCAATAAACAAGTGCCCCTCAAATCGTGCCCTGAGAGTTTTGATGGAGGTCTAGACCCAGGGCAGGAAATGGGAGGGGGGGCGACCATGAGTGCCTGCAGGAGGGAGGACAGCCGCAGCAGTCTCCCAGCTGGCCAGGTGGCTGGGCTGGGAGGAGGGGCTCGGCTCTGGACAGGCCGTCCTGAGCACCTGACCCGGGTCCCCAGGGCACGCAGGAGAGCTGAGACCTGGGCACGTGGCCGAGCGTGGATGCCCCCCACCCCGCCCCAGCAGCCCCTACCTGGCACAGGTGAGCGGCCAGCAGTACCAGCTGTCACTAGTGCGGCTGTGGGGAGGTTACTGCGCCTGTCTCGCTCGTTGTTGTTATTACTATAACTTCTGGTAGGAAGGCGGCCGCTAGAACCGTAGGGGCCGCCTGTGGGCCGGAGGCTGCGTGTCCTGGCCCGCGGTGGCCGGCACAGTGAGCCCCGCAGCCCTCCACTCCCCCCGCCCCGGCCGTTCCACTGCGGCGCGGCGCGGGGGGCGCGGGCTGGAGATGGTACTGGCCGCCATGGTTGCGCCCGGCGCCGCCCCCGCGCCCCTTCCGCAGCCAGTTGCCGAGCGCTCCCTCCGGCAGAATGGCGCGGGCCAAGCTGCCACGCTCTCCGTCCGAGGGCAAGGCGGGCCCCGGGGGCGCCCCGGCCGGCGCCTCGGTCCCCGAGGAGCCGCACGGGCTGAGCCCGCTGTTGCCGGCGCGCAGCGGGGGCTCCGTGGGCAGCGACGTGGGCCAGAGGTAGGGGCGCGGCGGCGGGCGCGGGCCTTGGAGCGGCACCCTCGTCCGGGCAGGGGCAGGGGCGTTCAGAGCGCCAGGCCGGGAAAGAGCTTTCGCGCCGCTTTGCATCCTGCACGCCTGTGCTGCCGCACCTGCCGCCGCCTGCAGCCAGTGGGGGTAAAGGAGGGGGGGGTCTCCCCCGGAACCCCTACCCAAGCTGCCCGGCCTCCCGCTCTCTCCTGCCAGCTTGGGGGAGCCTGTGGCACCCCCACCCCAAAATCGAGAGTCGTAGCGGGCCTGCAGGTAAGACAGGGAGGAAGAGGAGGTGGCGACAGGGCGCTGTGCCAGGTGGGCTGGTGAAGCAAGCGTCCGGGTCCCACTTAAACGGGGGGCAATGTGAGGCCCAGAGAGGTCGGGGAACTCGCTGAGGCTGCACAGCAGATTGGGGCTAGGTGTGTGGGCTGTGGCAGGCAGGAGCCGGCTCCCTGAGGTTCCCTGTGTCCCCGCCGAGTCTGACTGGGGGCCCCAGGGCAGCGCCTGGTTCAGGGGGCAGACAGGGCGCAGGGGCCCCCAGGGCGGCACTTGGTGTGGGTGGTGGCCCTGCACTGCAGCAGGGTGGCCAGCCCTGGGCTGAAGGTGGGGCAGCGCCGGCCCCTCCCCGGCTCTCCTGGCCCTCGGCCTCCTGAGAGCAGCAGTGAACACTGAGCCAGCACCTTCCGTGCGCGCCTGCCAGGAGCAGCTTCTGGTGCTGCGGGGGAAAGGAGGATGAATCAGATCTGCCCCCAGTGCCGGCCGAGTCGTGTGCCGGAAGCCGGGCCTTGGGGAGAGGCGGGCTGGGCTGCGCGTGTGAGCAGGGAGTCCTGGGCGCAGGGAGACCAGGCAAGGGCCTTCCAGGCCAAGGGAGCAGCGGGGGTGAGAGCTGGGGTGTGTGTGTGTGTGTGTGTGTGTGTGTGTGTGTGTGTGTGTGTGAATGTGTGTAACTGTGAGTGTGCATGAGTCTGTGAGTATGTATGTGAAGGATGTCTGGATGTGTGAATGAGCGTGAGTGTGCATGAGTGAGTGGGTGTACGTGAGTGTGTGTGTAAGTGTGCATGAGTGGGAGTGTGTATGTGAGGGGTGTGTGTAAGTGTGCATGAGTGTCTGTGAGTGTGTATGTGAGGGATGTCTGTGAGTGTGAGTGTGCATGAGTGCACGCCCTGTCCGGGCTGGAGAACCTGGAGGAGACTTCAGCTGACAGATGGCAGCACCAAGGGTGCCCATGGAGCCTCTCGCCTGCCCCTCCCATCTGCTGTCTGGCCCTCCCCACCCTCTGGCCATGCTCCTCTCAACACCAGGGGAGGTGGCTGCTTCCCAGCGCTTATTCCCATTTGCCTGACGAGACTGCCGAGGCTTAGAGGTTAAGTGCTTTGTCCAGGCTGCGCACAGGTAATGCAGGCCAGCGGGCCAGCACGGCTCCTGGGGAGCGGATTCCTCTCTCTCCAGCCTTTTCCTGGAGACCTTAGGGGGCGGTGATCCCGAGGCTCCGGTGACAGCACTGGGACTGGCTCCCTGCTCTGCCCCCTTCCTGCAGGTGCTGCGGGATGGCAGGTCCTGCCCAGGCTGCATCAAGGCCTGCGGTGTGGCACAGGAGCCAGGGCACAGGACTGCTTCCTCCAGGAAGCCCTCCCACTCCCACCCCTGCACCCTGTGCCAGGGCACCTCGCTTAGCCCCCCGCAGCCCCTGAAGTGCAGGGTTGTTATCTGCCTCATTTCAGAAACTGAGGCAGCCCCACCCCCAACCCCCACCGCGTGCTCCTCTCCCGGAGAGGTTCTGGCTACGGGGTTGGGTCTGGGGAGATGAGCAGCCGGGAGCCAGCGCAGGTTCCTGAGCAGGGGAGGACCTAGGGTGGTTGCTTTTTAGGAACACGGGTCTGACAGAAATTCCAGGAGAGCCCAGGGCAGGGAGGTGGGTGCCCTATGTCAAAATGACCAACCAGCCACAGCCCCCGAAGCTGCCCACCCTGCACGCCTGGGCTGCCCCCGGGCCAGCCAGGGTTCACTCTCCCTGAAGTGGCCCAGAGCCAGGCCTCACCATTGCTGAGAAGGCAGCAAAGCTGAGGGGGGCCCCCACTGTCCCCCAAGGGCCTGAGCTGCAGGAGGGAGAGAGGTGCCAGCTCCTGGTGCAGCCTCCAGAGTGGGGCCCCCCAGCCACCGCCTGACCCGCCGCACCCTCATCTCGTGGCTGCTCCATCCAGCGTCGGTCCCCCCAGCCCAGCCTGGGCTCCTGGGGCGGATTCTGGGTCTGCGCCTTCCTTCCCTGTGCCTGCTCTGGGATTCCGGGGAGGGGTCAGCTGCGATATGGGTGGTGGTTAGAGAGAGGACTAGGAGGTGCTGGGCCTGGGTGCTGCCATTCCAGATTGGTGGTCACTTGGTGGCCCAGGACCCTCTGTCCACTCTGGACTCTGCACACGTGGAGGGCGGGGCCTGGGGCAGCAGGGGCGGGGCCATGGTGGGGCAGGGGGCGGGGCCTGGGGAGCTGCCAAGTGCACGGGCAGGGCAGGGTGATGTTGGGGCCGGAGTCTGGAATCCACAGGCACCCGAGGTGGCCGCTCTGGGCAGAGGGTCCCCTGCAGGGCGGTAACTCCCGGCTGTCCTGGTGAGCCTGGCTCTGAAGCAGCGTCTCTGTCCGCTGAGGACAGGCTCATACTCCAGGCCTCAGTCCATGACACGGGCAGGCCGCAAAGTGCCCTCTGTTCACCCCTCTGCCCCAGCTGGCCCTCCCCACGGCACCCCTTCTCAAGGACGTCGGGTCTTCCGCTCCACACCCTCCCACCAGTGCGAGGCTGCCCCAGTGCCTCCATCCTAAAGAGCCCCCCTCCCGTCTGTCCACAACCTTCCCTCTCCACGCCCCCCACCCCCACCTCCTGTCACCTGGACACCGCGTTCTGCTCCTCAGAACCACAGAGGCCCAATCTGGGGGCTCGTCCCTGCCCACTGGGGACACACTCCCCTATCCCTGCCCTCCAACTCCTTCACCCTCCCTACAGCCACCACCTGTACTCACAGCACATGCACCCCCATAGTGCAGACCCTGGGGTCCGGCATGGCCCTGCTCCCTGGGGATTTAAATGTCACTGTCTGTGGTGGCTCCAGGCCCGTGAGAGTTCACCTTTGGAGACAGAGCCGCCTCCCCTGCCTGGGCCTGCTCCCCAGTTGTCCTGGATCCAGGACATGACCCCCCCCTTCCCCTGCAGGCCCAGGCCTTCCTGCCCCCTCCAGCCCCACCTGCATCCCTAGTACTGCCAAAGCCACGCATCCCTCACTTCTACCTCACTCTGCTCCCCTTCCCAGCCCCACGCAGCACCGCACCTACTCCCAGCTCACGCCCACCTCCTCCCCACCCTTCAGTCACGGCTCCCACATGCAGCTCTGCTGGGTTTGGGCCCAGATGCGCCAGACAGGCCGGCTCGCCTGCAGGGCCTGTCCCGGGGGCTTCCTCTCACGGCTCCAGTCCTCCAGGGTCTGCAGGGCCGGCAAAGGCTGACGCCCACTGGCCCAGGGCGCTCCCAGCACTTTCCCTGTCTGCCTGGCAGTCACCGCCCCCACAGCACAGGCTGTCCTGTGCCCGGGTGTGTGGTGCAGTCCCGGCACACTAAAGCCACCAAGGGGGTGGACACCAGACTCCGGGGCAGAGGCCTAGCCCAGGACACAGGCCGCCCATGGGCAGCTTATAGGGACACTTAATCAGGCTTGTGGCGGGGGAGAGCGCCAGGAGGGCAGGGGTCCCCCTCTCCATCCACATGGGAGGTGACTAGACCATGTCCAGGGAGGGGGCCAGAGACAGAGCTGCAGGCTGTGCTCCCACAGGATCCGGGCCCTGCAGGTTGGGGAGCACGTGGGCCTGGTCCCCCGGGACTGGCTGTGGTCCTGCCAGGTTCCTGCCACCCCTGATGCAGCTGTTGTCTCGGCTCAGAGCTCAGGGCAGCGCAGGAGGGAACCTGGCCCAGCAGCCATCACCCCACCGGGAGCCTGAGCCCTCCCAGGGTATATTCCTAGCACCCCCGCCTTGCCCACCAGGCCCACGAGCTGGGCCTGGACTGGGGGCACACTGAGAGGACCCTGCCAACCCCACAGGGCCCTGCAAAGGCAGGCAGGCATGTGCCTAGCCCCCTCCTTTCTGCTGTGTGGTCTTGGGAGAGCAGTGGGCCTCTCTGAGCCTGTCTCCTCTTCTGGTAAATGGTAGCTTTGATGGTTGGCTTAGTCCTAGTGCTGCTGTAACAGGAATACCAGCAGTGGGTACCTTTAATAGAGATTTATTTCTCACAGTTCAGGAGGCTAGAAGTCCAAATTCAGAACCCCGGCTCTAGGGGAAGGCTTTCTGTCTGTCAGCTCTAGAGGAAGTCCTTGTCTCTTCAGCTTCTGCTTGCTTGGAGATCTCCGTGTGTCTTACCCCATTTCTGCTTGCTCGTTTGCTTGCTTACCTGTTACCTGTTGCCGTCCAGTCGATTCCAACTCGTGGCAACCCTATAGGACAGGGTAGAACTGCCCCATAGAGTTTCCAAGGAGCGGTTGGTGGATTTGAACTGCTGACCTTTTGGTTAGCAGTCGAGCTCTTAACCACTGCGCCACTAGGGCTCCTGCTTAGTCTGTTTTATATTTCAAAAGACATTGACTCAAGACACACCCTACAGTATTCCTGCCCCATTAACATAACAAAGACAATCCATTCCCAAGTGGGATTATAACCACAGCCATAGAAGTTGGGATTTACAACACATATTTTGGGGGACACAAATGGATCCATAAGGAGGGTTAAAGGTTAAAAGCCATCCGAAGCCCTCTGTGGAGGTGCTGGTCCAGGAGAGCCATGTACCCAGTGATGACACAGACCTCCCCCCCGACCCCTCAGAGCCTCCACCGTGCCCCAGCCCCTGACGGCCCTGCCCCCTCCCTGCCCTGGCCCCTGACACCCTGTCCTGGCTGACCCCGCCTGATGTCCTACTGCCTGCCGGCCAGTCTGAGAAGGCCTGAGGCTGGGCATCTCCGGGCCGCCTGCAGGGCTGCTGGGTGTGGCTGCACCCAGTGGAGGTGTGTGCACCTGTGTCCCCCGAAATCATCAGCCCCCAGCCCCACCTGCCCTGTCACTGGGAAGCTGAGGGGCAGGTCGGTGGGCCCCATGCCCCCGTCTTTGCGTGCAATGGGTGGGGCAGGGGAGCGGAGAGGGTCGGCAGGCCCGAGGGTCTCCCTGACTAGCCATGTCCGGCTGCGTCCGGCTGCATGACTGTGAGCCAGCAGGCCTGGCCCTCGTGCTCCCTCAGCCGCCTCAGTGTGAAGGGGCTGACAGTGCTCCCCTGAATGCTGTGAGGACTTCCAAGACCGTGCCGGGCCACGGATGTCCACCAGATGGGCTGTGTTCACGTGTTTGGCTGAGGGTGGGGGTCCCGTCGTCTCTGCCATCACCTCCTGCAGCAGGACAGGGGTGCAGGTGGGTGCATGTGCCACACCCCGTGTGGATCTGCTGCTTTCTCGGGCATGGCACCCCAACCCGCCTGCTGGGCAGCCTCCCCAGGCTGGGGTATGCGTGGGTGCACACCACTTCCCTCCTATTCTGCCTGGAGCCTCTTTGCACGTCTGTGCCCGGCCTGTTCCGGGGAGCTTGGGCCCTCCATCGCCCGCCCAGCACCCGCTGTCCCTCTGTCCGTCTGCTGCCTTCCACGTTGATGTGTCTGCTCTGTCCCCAGGCTTCGCGTGGAAGACTTCAGCCTGGACTCCTCCCTGTCACAGTGAGTGCTTCACAGGGGCCACCAGTGGGGCGCGAGGATTGTTACGTTTCATTCATTAATGTCACCGATGCGGTACTGCTGACCGTTGGGATGTGGCCTCCCTGCGGCCATGCCTCGAGCCTGCCACTACCCCGGGGGTGTGGTGGGAGCCCCGGGCTGGGCTTCCACACCCACTCTGGGCCTCGGTCTCCCCAGCCTGGAGCTGGTAGGCAGAGGAGAGATGAAAGGCTGCTGCCCACGCCCACCGCCCGCAGGGCCTCTCTAGTCATCTGAAGTCCTCCACGGAGCAGCTCAGAGAGCCCCGGGCCACACCCTTCTCCGGGCCCCTGGGCCGGTCACATGCTCGGCCCAGCTCAGAATAGCCACCTCCGGCTGGTGACTGGCCTGGCCCTGCCCGGCGCTGTGGGCCTGCGTGGAGCCACGGATGAGGGGAGGCAGCTCTGGGACACCTACCCCATGTGAGTGTGGCTTCTGTGGGCCGGCGAGTAGGTCTGCACTGCGTGCCTGCCTGTGGCTATGTGCCCACTGGCCCGCACCCTGAGGACTAGGCGCCTGCAGGCCTGGCACCGTGACTGGCGATTCTTGGCATGGCCGTCTGTGCCGAGACCACTGCCAGGAAAGCCTGGGAGGCCGCTTTCCCAGACTGATGGGGGCTGCAGCTACCTGGCCTGGTCAGCTCACTGCCGGGCGGCTAGCTTTGTCGGCCCGAGGGTGTCTCTTGGCCCATCTAGGTGCGGACAAGGCTTGGGCGCAGGCTGGCAGCGGGCCGCGCTCTGGGCCCAGCTTGAAAATAGGCTGTCGGATCGGGCCAAGCCGCTGTCTGGTGCTGGCTGGCCTCTGGTGCCCAGTTCTCATGACAGTGGGACCTTGCTCCCTGCCTGCCTCACGGGGTGAGTGTCAGGAGGGAGGATGTGGGAGCGCCGTGCAAACTGTGAGGTCCTGGCCTTGCTATAACAAGTGCCACCGTTGTTACCAGGCAGAACGTGCCCGAGTGCCAGCCCCCTCCATGCCTAGTCCCTGCCTGTCGGCCGGGGGCAGTGGTGGCTCAGGGGTAGAATTCTCACCTTCCAGGCAGGAGCCCCGGGTTCGATTCCCATCCAGTGCACCTAATGTGCAGCCACCACCCGCCTGTCAGCAGTCTTGTGTGTTACTATGATGCTGAACAGGTTTCAGCAGAGCATCCAGACTAAGACTAGGAAGAAAGGCCTGGCAATCAACTTCTGAAAATCAGTCAGTGAAAACCCTGTGGATCACCGCGATCCAATCTGTAACGATCATGGGGATGGCGCAGGACTGGACAGTGTCTCGTTCTGTTGTGCATGGGTCACCATGAGTCGGGGTGACTGCAGCAGCCAGAACGCTGTCAGATGCCTGAGTGAGTGGATGTCAGTGGATACAGGAGCAGGCCCCCACTCTGCAGTGTGGCCTCTGCCGTGTGTCCCCCTCCGGCAGGGCAGCCTCGCTTTAGGTGCAAGAGCCCATGGCTGCAGCCAGCTCCAGGGCCGCTCCCTGCGTGCACGGTCTCCCCACCCAGCCCTCCCCAGCTCTGGCTCCTGAGAATGGCTCACTGTGGTCCTGGTCAGCCGGGACCGACCATCAGGAACTTCTGCCTGCTGCCCGTGTGGGCGTCAGTGCGCGGTCTTCTCAGCACACGGCGGAGCACGCACATGGATGACCATCAGGCCTCACTCTGAGGGCCGATGCTAGCGTCTGCACGGCTCCGAGCTCTGGCATGGGGCGCAGACCTAACCCTCCTGCTTCTCTGGGGGTCCGTTCCTGTTCTGTCCCTGTCCCTCGGATGAGGACACGGAGATGCGGTGGGCGGGGCCCACTGTCGGGCTTCCAGGTGGCATTGGACCTCAGCCCAGTCCCTGATTGCCAGGCCCGGACCGTCCTGTGACCCGGGAGCCTCCCCTCGCCCTAAGCAAAGGCTTGTTGAGCTAAGTGCGCCCTTCAGCCTGCCCCAACCCACGTTTGCTGAGCCCGGGCTGCCCTCCCGGCGGGGGCTGCAGGGGGCCTGGGGCGGCTCCCAGAGGCTCTGCCCCCTGGTCCGCAGCGGGCGGGGTCTGCCGGGAGCAACGTCAGCAGGCAAGCCCCGGCCTGAGCCCCCCAGGCACCCGCTCCAGTGCCCTTTTGGACTGAATTTCGCCCTCCATCCACCCCATTAAACATGCTTCTGGCTAAAACAGATACTTTTTAATCTACTTTTTGTGGTGGTGCCCGCCTGGGCAGCCACAGCTCATTAAAAATTAAAGGTGCTGTCAGTGCCATTGATTACTCCGCAAGGCTGGCCTCCAGCCCCCCGGGCGGGTCAGCAGCAGAGGCCTCTCCCGTCACGGTGATTTCCCTGTTTGGTGTGGAGAGCGCCCTTTCTGGTGGGGTCACTGCCCCCAGCCACAGGGCTGCCAGCGGGCCGCCGGAGAGGTGACTCTGGGTTTGTTTGTGGACTCCGGGCGGAGGCCGGGACCCTTGCACTGAGGGCGCCAAGGGAGTCACCGTGTGTCTGCCGCGGTCGGTGGGGCTGGGCCTGGTGGCCCCTCAGTCGCCCAGCCCACCACAGAGCACGACACATTTAAGTGTCTGCAGTGGGGGTGCCTACCCCCAGGGTGTACAGGGCTGAGGAGCTGCTGCAGAGAGCTCACAGCAGGTGAAGCTCACCCCAGCCCACGGCGGTGGATGCAGGGAGCACAGGGCCCATCGCGCCTGGCGTTTGCAGGGCTGCACATCCGAGCTCAGCTCGGCGCTGAGCTGGGCAGAGCGCGGGGGAAGAACAGGAGCTGGTCCTGGGGGGCCGCGATCCATTGCAGGGATGAGGATAAGGCCCGGAGCGAGGGCAGAGGAGCCTGTGCTGGGGTACACTCTGACCACAGGCTCAGGGATGCACCCCACTGGGCTAGGCCGCTACAGAGGCCTGGCTCTGGGCTGACACCTGCTCAGGGCCCTCGGGGCAGGGCCAGAGGGAGCCAGCCCCAGGGGTTCAGCGCCTGGCACAGTAACTGCCCTTCTCCAGGACCTAGCCTAAGCTGCATCTTTAGCATGAGAAGGCCCATCCCCGTCTCTTCTGGGCCTTGAGCCCTGTGACCCCAGGGGCGCGACAGGGCAGGCGCTGGGGCTCAGCCTGAGGCTCCTCCCCCTGGCCCTGAGGCCGGGTCGTGCCCGAACCAAGGTGTCACAGCTAATGAATCGTCCCAGCATCACTTTGCACTGAATGCTCTTTGGAGTCAGGAGTATTGCCCACACTTTTTGGAGAGGATGCTGAGGCAGTGGGGTCCCGGCCAGGCAGCGCCCTCACCTTTCACAGGGAGAGCAGTGTCAGCCTTTGCAGATGGGGTGCTGATGCCTTCCAGGGCAGGACAGTCACTGCCCAGAGCCCTCTCCAATGAGGGAGAGGAAGGCATGAGCTCAGCTCTACCTGGGGCACCCATCTTGCCATGTTCCCATCCCCCTAGTGCTGCCTCCTCCAGGCAGCCCTCCAGCATCCTTCAGGTAGGATGACTGCCTCAGGAGCTTTGTGTTTCCCCCTCATGGGGTGTGACCCACTACACCATGCTACCCAACCCCCTGGTGGCCTGTCCAGGCCCTTCACTGTCCCTGGTGGGGGGCGAGGCCCAGGGCACCCACCTCGAGAGCCAGCTTCTCTGGCCAAGGCTCCTGCCGCATGTGCCCCGAGTTCCCTGGCTTGCTAGCGCCCTGTCTGGTTGGGGGAGGTCCCTTGGGGACGGCCTGGGGGGTCCCTAAGACCTCTTGATTAGGGGCAGACGCAGCCTGGGCGTGGGGGGAGGTGGGAGTCGTGGGCATCACGCGCAAACCAGATGCGGCAGGCAGCCTGGGAGGCCGCGGGAGGCCTTCCCCCACCCCGGGGCCCGGCTGGCCTAGCGGGTGTGTGCTGCCCCTGCTTCCGCGCTTGGCTCCTGAGACATCCCTTCTGTCCTGGGCGGTGTCAGCGTGGCACCTGCAGCCTGCACCTGCTCGACACTCCTGGCACCACGTCCGAGGGGGGGTGCTGGGGGCAGTGGCCTGCCCGCCCCAGGCCTCAAAACCAGATGGCCCTTCCCAGGGTTGTTGGGACGACGGTCAGCAGTGGGGGCTGTCACACGCTCTGCCACTCCGCCTGCCCTATCTGGAGCTTCCAGCAATTCCTGCTCAGTCCAGGGTGGTCTGATCTCAGGAGCCACTGGGCCCCCACGAGGAGAAGGGGCCAGGCCAAGCTCGCGTGGACAGAGGCATGCGGGGCTCTGGGTGTCTGGGACAGACCTCGGGCTGCAGAGGAGCCGAGGGAGGGAGTGGCTGGCAGCGGGGCCTTGGCTGGAAGGGGGGCGAAGAGTGACCGCTACCTGCTAGCCTCCGCCTGACACCCCTCAGCCAGTGAAGTGGTGGCCTCAGGGCACAGAGACCAGGGGCCACCAGAGAGAGTGGCTGACTTTTTGTGCAGGTAGCAAGGTGGGTTTGAGCCCCGCGATGGCCGAAGCTCCACGCAGAGGGCCACACGGGCACGTGCATCTGGGCAGCTGCCGGTCCTGCTGCCTTCCAGACCCGGCTATGGGGCTGGGGGCCAGGGCCCAGCGGGGGTGCGTGCAGCAGGCTGGCAGCCCCGTCTCCGTCTGAGTGGCCTGGAGGCTCTAGGCTGAGATCCACAGCTTGTCCACTGAGACTCGATGGCCAGCCCACAACACAGGGTTGGGGGAGGCCCCCAGGCCAGGCCCCCTTGTCACCCCCCAGCCCTGACCAGCCAGTTGGCTCTGTCTGCTGGCACGTGTGGGTGCTGGGCCCCCGCGCCTGTGTCTGGAGCCGCCTCTGGAGATGGTTGCATAGTCGGTTTCTCTGTCTTCCCAGGCTCTGAGGTTTGGGAGGGAGCCGTCCCGCTCTCACCCCTCACTGTCCCCAGAGCCCCCCAAGCCCCTCACTGTCCCCAGAGCCCCCCAAGCCCCTCACTGTCCCCAGAACCCCCCATGTCCCCTCTCCTACTTCCCAGGGTCCAGGTGGAGTTCTATGTCAACGAGAACACCTTCAAGGAGCGGCTCAAGCTGTTCTTCATCAAAAACCAAAGATCCAGTGAGTCGGGGGGCAAAGGTGGGGTAGTGGGGGCGGCAGGGGGAAGAGCATGCCGCCGATGACATCTGGGCATGCAGACAGAGGCAGGGCAGGGCGGAGGATGGGGGTCCTGGGCAGAGCGGGGTGGGGGGTCTGTCAGGGTGGTGGGGTGCAGGGGTGGAAGAAGTGTCACCCCTCATGGCTTCACCCCCTTGAACCCAGTGGGATATGAGACAGGAACCTGTGGTGCTGTTGCCCCACCACTGCTGGACACCTGGGCTTGGATACCCTCCCTGCCCTGTCCTCCACCCTCAGGCCCCCAGCAAACACTTTTCCAGCTTTGAGCCTTGGCCACTTTGGACGGCCCCTAGGATGTAGGACGAGGGCGTGGAGGTTGTGTTTGTGGGCTTGGAGCCCACCAGCAGGTGCAAGCCCCCAAGTCCTGCCCCCAAGGAGCAAGCAAGCAGGGGACACCCACTGCACCCCTGAACCTCAGAGCATCATCTGTGGATGGGGACAGGGACAGCACCTCCTCAGAGGTGGCACAGCACCCTGCCACCAGGCCCCGCAGCCCCCACACCTGCCCCTCTCCCCATGCATCCGGGCCCTCAGGAGCTCAGGGACTGTTGGGAAGAGGCCACAGTTCCCTCCCTTGGTAGCCCTGCTCCCCCAGTCTACTCCCTCAGCGGCCCTGATCCCCCAGCCCCAGCTGACTCCCCTCTCCACAGGCCTGCGGATCCGGCTGTTCAACTTCTCCCTGAAGCTGCTCACCTGTCTGCTCTACATCGTCCGCGTCCTGCTGGACGACCCCAACCAGGGCATCGGATGGTGGGTGACAGTGGGGCCTGGGAACTGTGGGGCCCCTTGTCTGTGAGGGGCTGATGGGGTCACGTGGGCATATGTGACCAGCACCCAGCTGCACCACAGAGCACCCCCAGGGTCCAGGGCCATGGGGTGCTTCCTCCCCGGACACGATTCCAGCGCACCTGTCCATCCCCGGGTTTCTCAGCTCAGCAACGGTGCCCTCACATTCCAGCTCACCTCCCTTGTCCATGGACCTGTGGCTACATCTGCAGCTGCTTGCAGTCCTGGAAATGGCCCTCCTTAGGGAGGGGGGTGGCTGCCATGGGATGAGGAGGGGGCTCCACCCCTGCCCCCCCAGGAAAGCCTTCACTGCAGGCACTGAGCCCGCCCAAGGCTGCACCTTGCCCTGCTGCCCCTCCTGGGCCCCGTGGCATCCTTTCCTTGTTTTACACCTTCTTCTCTTCTATGGAGCACACCGTATGGGGACTTGGAGAAACAGGTGTGTAGGGTCTGTTGTCTGTGACCTTGTGGGTCTGAAATGTCCCCGTTGGACCCCACAGCCACTGAAAACCATTCTCCCTCAGGTTCTGAAGTGTTGCCCCGCTGTCTTGCTGCAGCTGAGAACATGTGACATTTCTCCTTGATCCTTGTGTGAAGCACATTCTTCTCCCCAAGAGCTGGTGGAATCCTCTCTGTGCCCAGTGATGGCAGCTTTGGCATGTTTCCCTTTTCACCTCCAGGTTGGCCCCAGTGGACACCAACCTGGGAACCAGCATCCAGAATTTTCTGGAATCATATCTTTCGAGAACATCCCCCTTCATTTTCTTGGCACTCTTTCTGGAATTCCTGTTATTCGGATGTTGGAGTCTGTAATGATCCTTTACTTTTTTTATCTTCTCGCTCCTGTTTTCCCTCTTTTGTTCTTTTTGAGAGATTTCCTTAGCTTTCTTTTCCAGCTTTTATCTGAATTTTTCACTTCTGCCATCGTGTTTTCTAGTCTTTTTTTTTTTTTTTCTGTCTCTGCCTTCTGTGATTTTTTGTTCTTCTTACTCTCCTGTGCTGAATTACTTTTGTCTGTGGATTTTTTTTCATTTCTTTTGTTTTTGTAGGTTTTGTTTTTGCTGAGACTTTATGTTTTTCCTCTTTATTTTTATGAGTATGTTTATTACCTTTCTTTATGTTACTGTGAAATTTCCCCTTATCTTTCTAAGTTTGAAGCAGTCTATTATTACTTGGTATTGCCTTGCCTTCCTCTCCATTAGAAGGTTCTACACCTGCACCATTTATTCCCTCTTTTATTGTTCTGATGTTGTTGTCATTTACAGATTAACTGCTCTGATTCCCTGTTGTATTTCTTTTGGTTTTGGATAGTCCTTGAGAGTTCATTTCCTAGATTGGTATCTGGCTTGTACGATCCTGCGTCCTAGATTCAGCCTGTGAGCTGAAGTTGTTCGTTCTCAGATCGAAGAACTCCCTTTAATAATTTTTGTAA
>NW_004444150.1:967989-974295 GCF_000243295.1 Trichechus manatus latirostris | reverse complement strand
AGAAACTGAGTAATGAAGAAAGACAAAAAGGGAAAAAGAGGGAAAAGAAAACAAAACAAATTTAAAAAAAAAAAAGAACTAGAAACGCCCCCAAAAAAACAGAAAAAAAAAAACCATGAAAAAACAAATGCCCTCAGGGATCCCTCTGTGCATCTGCTCAAGCCGAGGGGATAGGTCCCAAGCCGCGCAGCACTGCCCAGCCAGAACGGGCTCCCAGCTCGAGAAAAGGAGAAGAAAACAAAGAAACAATTCAAAACCAACAAATGAACAAAAGCCCCAGGATCCCACCAGCGTGGCAGCCCAGACAGGGAAGCAGTTCCACACTCAAACGGAGCTCCGCAGCCCCTCAGGAAGAAGCAAAGATGGCGCATGGAGCCAGGTATTTGAGCGAAAGGAGGGGGAGGTGGTGAGAGGTAAGGAAGAAATCAAAAGAAGAGGGAAAAAGCAACACCAGCAGCCAACAAATGGCACTCAGGGAGCTGGCCAGTGTGGGCGGGGGGAATCCAAGCAGCCAGTGCTTCCCAGGCAAGAGACTGTGGCCAGCAGAGGAGGCTGAGTAGGGGTGAAGAAGAGTGGGGGGTGGGAAAGCATATATTGCAAATTACCGGTTCTTTTGTCTCCCTCTGGAAGCTCCATGAAGCTGCTTTCTCGTACCCCCATTTGCTGGTCTCTGATAGGAGTCCAAGGTGGCGGATCCACGCTGTGTTAGCTGCTAGGAGACCTGTGTATGAACCTGTCCTCGCTCTCTGTTCTCTGTCAGTTTTCTCACTCCATTTGGTGCTTGGCTGAGTTCTTTATCCCTTCATTTGATGTTTTAGGGTTTCAGGATTGCTGTTTTCTCTGTTTGGCTTAGTTTTTCGGATCTTTGCTTTGGAGGGACGGCGTGGTGCTTCTGCCTAAAGTGCCATTTTGCTGGAAGACCCTTCTGTGATTTTTAAAGAACTTTTTTTCTCAGAGCCCCCTATTGGTTTCCCATCCTGTTCAACTCTTTCCTCCATGGGAAATCACTACACTGACATTTGGGGTTGTCTTTCATCCCGCCTTTGCAGATAAACATAACACCTGTGTAGTATTCTTAAACAAGACAGTTGCTTTAGAACTTCATATAAATGAACCATACAGTAGGGATCATTTTGTTTCTCGCATATTTAGCTTAAATGTTCATTCATAAACATCATCAGTGTGGTTGCATGTGGATGTCATTCAAATTCCCTTTGCTATAGGACTCCATTGTATGATTGTCTCTCAATTCCTCTCACTATTTTTTTTAATAATTTTATTTATTTATTTGTTCTTAAGAACATACACAGAACATACACCAATTCAACAACTTCTGCATGTACAATTTAGTGACATTGATGACATTCTTGGAGTTGTGCACCAATTCTCACCCTCCTTTTCTGAGTTGTTCCTCCTCCATTACCATAAACTCACTGCCCCTTAAGGTTCCTATCTGATCTTTCAAGTCGCTATTGTCAAATTGATCCCATATAAATAGATCTTCAAAGAGCGCAATGCTCAAGGCAGACATTTTTTACTAGTTAGGCTAAACTGCTGTTTGGTTTTAATAGGACTTCAGGGGATAATCAAGATTATCTCAGGGCAATTGTTTCCCCTTTCTGGAAGTTTTTTTTTTTTATTATTATTTTTTCCCATACAAAAATTTATACATACATTGTTAATGTGACTCTAATTGCTCGCCCCATACTGTGACAGCACACTCCTCCTTTCCACCCCTGATTTCCCATGTCCATTCATCCAGCTCCTAACCGTCTCTGCCTTCCCGTCTCACCTCCGGACAGAAGCTGCCCATTTAGTCTCTTGTATCTACTTGAGCTAAGAGGCACACTCCTCACGAGTATCACTTTATGTCCCACAGTCCAGTCCAATCTCTGTCTGAAGAGTTGGCCTTGGAAATTGTTTTAGTTCTGGGCTGATAGAGAATCCGGGGACCGTGCTTTCCGGGGTACCTCCAGTCTCAGTCAGACCGTTAAGTCTGGTCTTCTTACTAGAATTTGAGTTCTGCACCCCACCTCACTATTCTATTATATATAGATGCTTGAGTTGTTTCCAGTCTTTGACCAAAACAAACAGTGGTACTTTGAACATTTTTTTGTCTCCCCATTGCCCTCGCCCCCCACCCCCTGATAAGCACTGACCTTTTTCTATCCATGGATTTACCTATTCTCGATATTTCACGTAAGTGGGATCATTAAATATTTGTCCTTTTGGGTCTGGCTTATTTCACTCAGCGTGTTTTCAAGGTTCATCCGTGTTGTAGCGTGTATCAGAATTTCATTTCTTTTTATGGCTGGATAATGTTTCATTGTACATATATGCCACATTTTATTTATCCATTCATCCATTGGTGGGCACTTGGATTGTTTCCACCCTTTGGCTAGTGTGAATACTGAACATCGGTGTACAAGTATCTGTTTGAGTCCCCGCGTTCAAGTTTTTTAGGGACACACCCAGGAGTGGAATTGCTGGGTCACAATTCTGTTTAAATTTTTGAAAAATTGCCAAACTGTTTTCCACAGCACCTGCACCATTCTACATTCCCACCAGCAAGGTATGAGTGTTCCAATCTCTCCACATCCTCGCCAATACTTGTTATTTTTCTTTTCTTTTCTTTATAATAGCCAACCGAGTGATGTAAAGTAGTATCTCATTGTGCTTTTGATTTACATTTCTCTATAAGAGCTTAGCTGCTAACTAAAAGGTCAACAGTTTGAATCCACCAGCCGATCCTTGGAAACCTTATGGGCAGTTCAGCTCTGTCCTATAGGATCGCTATGAGTTAGAATCGACTCAGTGACAACAGGTTTCGTTTTGTTTTGTTTTTAATGACTAACGATGTTGAGCATCTTTTCAGGTGCTTATTGGTCATTTGTATATCTTCTATGGATAAATGTCTATTCAAGTCTTTTGCTCATTTTTTAATTGGGTTGTTAGTCTTTTTGTTGTTGACTTTTAATAATTCTTCATATATTCTGTATATTAAACCTTATCTGATATGTGGTTTCAAAATATTTTCTCCAGTTCTGTAGGTTGTCTTGTCACTTACTTGGTAATGTCTCTTGATGCCAAAAGTTTTCAATTTTGAGTAAGTCTGGTTTGTCTATTTTTAATCTTGTTGCTCATGATTTTGGTGTCATATCTAAGAATCCATTGACTCAAAGAAGGTCCTGAAACTTTACCCGTATGTTTTCTTTTAAGAGTTATATGGTTTTTTCTTTTCTTAGAGTTAGGTCATTGATTCATTTTTGATTAGTTTTTGTGCGTTGTGTGAGCTAGGGTCCAACTTCATTCTTTTGCGTGTGGAGATCCAGTTGTCCCAGCACGATTTGTTGAAGAGACTGTTCTTTCCCCGTTGTATGTATTTCGGCACCCTTATCAAAAATCAGTTGATCATAAATGTATGGGTTTATTTCTGGATTTTCAATTCTATTCCATTGGTCTCTATGTCTATCCTTATACCAGTACCATACTGTTTTGATTACTTTAGCTTTGTAATACATTTTGAATTCAGGAGTATGAGTCCTCTTACTATTCCCCCACCAAGACTGTTTTGTCTACTTTGGGCCCCTTGCAACTGCATATAAATTTGAGGATCAGCTTTTCCATTTCTGCAACAAAAAAAAAAAAGCTGTTGGAATTTTCATTTTAATAAAAAATTTCATTGTATCTGTAGGTTACTTTGGGTAGAATTGTCTTCCAATCCATGAACCTGGGATGCCTTTTCACTTATTTAAATCTCCTTTAGTTTCTTTCAAGGAAATCTGGTGGCACAGTGGTTAAAGTGCTCAGCTGCTAACTGAAAGGTTGGCAGTTCAAACCCAATAGCCATTCCGTAGAAGAAAGTTGCGGCAGTCTTCGTAAAGATTACAGCCTTGGAAACCCTATGGGGGCAGTTCTACTCTGTCCTACAGGGTCACTATGAGTTGGAATCAACTCAGTGGCAATGGGTTTGGTTGGTTTGGTTTTCTTTTAGCAATGTTTTATAGTTTGTAGTGTAATGGTCTTTCACCTCCTTGATTAAATTTATTCCTATGTCTTTTATTATTTTAGATGTTATTGTAAAATGAATAGTTTTCTTAATTTCATTTTCAGATCGTTCATTGCTTAGAACACTCTTGACTGGATGGATGAATGAGAGGGAGGATGGATATGCAGATGCGTGTTGGATGAGAGGAGGATTGGTAGGAAGATAAATGGATAGATGGGTGGGTAGCAGGTGGACGGATGGATGGAAGGAAAGATAGGTGGATGGTGAAATGGATGAATGGGTGGTTGAATGGACAGATGGATGGATGGATGAACGGATGGATGGATGGATGGATGAATGAACAGATGATCAAATGGGTAGAAGAATGGATGAATGAATGGGTACATGAATGGAAGGATAGGAAGATGACCAGCCATGCCTTTTGGGCATCAGGTTGCAGTTACAGTCCCAATAAGGCTCAGGGGGAAGTTCACTGGTCGAAAGAAAAGGGAGGAGGAAGCTGCCCATCCCTGTGGGGCTGTGAGCGGGGGGGTCTCCCTGGTCAGCGACCCTGGTGTGGGTTACAGTCTGATACTGTCATCGGCATGTTGTCTGTGCCCCTGTCTCCTTATCCTCAGCCAGGCTTCCTAGTGGCTTGGAGAGGTTTGTCCTTGAGAGTGACTTAGTGATGTGACTCTTCAAGTTGGTGCCAAAGGGGCAGGAGCTCGACTCTCTCTCTCCCTGCCCCATGCACTTTGTCCAGCCTTGTTTGAGGCATCCCCTGGCCTTGCAGGAGGCCCTGTGTTTCTCCATGTCTGTCTCTGGCTGTGGCGCTCAGCCCTTCCCTGGGGCCTGTCCTCATAGGGCAGCGCTCCCCAGCTCCTGCTTGACCACCTGCCTCCCGCTGTCGGACTCCAGATCCCCCAGACTTGGGTGTGTGCTCATCCTTCTGCCTGCCAGTGGAGCAGAGCCCCACACCCCACCGCTCCTCACTCAGGGACCTTCCCTGCAGGGGTCTCTGCAGGGTGGATGCAGGCTGCCTCTGCAGCAGTGTTAGAGCACAGACACCCATCAGAGATGCAGGGTTGGCCCTGGTTGGGCAAGTGATGTCCCCTCCCACCCTCCTCAGCACTGACACCCCTGGCAGCATCCCTCCCAGAGTGGCAGTGCCAGCCCCTCTGTCTCTTCACAGCTGGGGCTGTCCCAAGCAAATCTACACCTTCAATGGATCGTCCTCCGAGTTCTATTGGTGAGTTCGCTGGGTGCGGTGGGTGGGCAGGAGTTTACACCTCGCAGTTCATCAGGAATGGATCCCCAGCCCCAGCCTGTACACCCCCAGGGCAAGGGGTCATGCCTGCACCCCTGACCTCCCTGAGGACATGTTCAGCTGTGCCCCTGGATGGTGGCTGTGAATGGTCAGCCCTGGCTAGGGCTGTCCCCTTCTGCATGCAACCTTGAGGGCCCCGAGGGAGCAACTAAAAGAATTATAGCAATTGTCAGCCCACAAGTTGGTCACTCCAAGCTGCTTGGCCTGGCAGTCACCTTCCTGAGCAGAGCCGTGTGGCTTCAGCCTCGCAGGCTGTGGGTGGGGAGGGAAGATGCGGGAGGAAGCCAGTCCCATGAATTCAGGCACTTTTCTGGATCATAATATTTTCTTTTTCTTTTTTTGCATTTTTTTTATTGTGGTAAACATATAGGTAACAAAATATTTGCCATTTCTACATTCTTCACACGTACAGTTCAGTGAAGTTAAATATGTTCATCATGTTCAAACATCACCATTCCCAGATTTTGTCCATTATCCTTAACCGAAGTTCAGTTCATAATACTTTTTACGAAGGACCAGGGCGCCCCGAGGTCCAGCTCACCCCTCTGCTCCTCCCCCAGGGCCCCCATCCTGTGGGTGGACAGGAAGATGGCTCTGTGGGCCGCCCAGGTGAGTGAGGGCGGCCGGGCTGCAGCGAGTTCTGTCTCCCTGGAGTCACAGGGCGGGTGTCCTGTGTTGATCTACAATCAATCTCCACATCCCCAGGGCCTAGAGCAGGCCTGGCCTTGGCACCCTTGAGGAGTGGAGGTCCCGGGGTTCGCGTCAGGGCTCGGCCCCGGGTGGCTCAGCTCCAGGTCTTGGCCACCTCAGGCCAAGTGCTGATGCTGGAGCAAGGGCCAGACACACACCCTCACACACACACACCCCCCACCGCCTGCTGAGACCCTGCCCCGCCCCCACCCACATGAAGACGACGACTCTTTCCTGTCTTCAGGTCATCGTGGCCATGATCAGCTTCCTGGAGACCATGCTGCTCATGTACCTCAGCTAC
>NW_004444150.1:955567-967109 GCF_000243295.1 Trichechus manatus latirostris | reverse complement strand
TCAGCTGCACGGTGAGCCCCACGCCTCCCCCTCATGTACCTCAGCTACAAGGTGAGCCCCACCCCTCCCCACATATACCTCAGCTATAGGGTGAGCCCTACACTTCACCTCATGTACCTCAGCTACAAGGAGAACCTCTTACCTCTCCATCATGTACCTCAGCTACAAGGTGAGCCCCACCCTTCCCCACATGTACCTCAGCTACAGAGTGACCCCCACACTTCCCCTCATGTACCTCAGCTACAGGGTGAGCCCTACACTTCCCCTCATGTACCTCAGCTACAACGAGAACCCCTCACCTCCCTCTCATGTATCTCAGCTACAAGGTGAGCCCCACCCTTCCCCACATGTACCTCAGCTACAGGGTGAGCCCCACACTTCCCCCTCATGTACCTCAGCTACAGGATGAGCCCCACACTTCCCCCTCATGTACCTCAGCTACAGGATGAGCCCCACACTTCCCCTCATGTACCTCAGCTACAGGGTAAGCCCCACACTTCCCCTCACGTATCTCAGCTACAGGGTGAGCCCCACACTTCCCCTCATGTACCTCAGCTACAGGGTGAGCCCCACACTTCCCCTCACGTATCTCAGCTACAGGGTGAGCTCCACACTTCCCCCGCATGTACCTCAGCTACAGGGTGAGCCCCACATTTCCCCTCATGTACCTCAACTATAAGGAGAGCCCTCTCCCTCCCCCACATGTACCTCAGATACAAGGTGAACCCCATGCCTCCCCCTCATGTACCTCAGCTACAAAGATAGCCCCTTATCTCCCCTCCCATGTACTTCAGCTACAAGATGAGCCCCTCACCCCGTCCCCCTCTGCCCCTCCCCCACATCCCCATCAGCCTCCCCCTGAATCCCACCCCCTACCCCTCCATCTTCCCATTATACCACCCTGCCCCCTTGGCCTCCCCTCCCAGCCCCTACCCTGACCTTCTGGGCTGGTGTTTCTGTCTCTGTCTCTCTCCCCACCCCCACTTCCCTCCCCTCACCGCCCCTGGGCCCTCTCCCCTCCCGCCTGGATCTGAAGCCTGCCTGGCTCCCCAGGGCAACATCTGGGAGCAGATCTTCCGCGTCTCCTTCGTCCTGGAGATAATCAACACCCTGCCCTTCATCATCACGGTGGGTGCCACCCCTCCCCTGGGCAGAGGTCCCGAGCTTGGACCCCGAGTGCAGTGGCCCCCTGACTCACCTCTGCCCCCAGATCTTCTGGCCACCGCTACGAAACCTGTTCATCCCTGTGTTTCTGAACTGCTGGCTGGCCAAGCACGCCCTGGAGAACATGATCGTAAGATGCAGCCTGGCACCCCACCGCTGCGGAACTCCGGGGGGCCACACGCAAACCAGGCCACGTACATGGGGCCCTGGGCGGATCCCTCTGCAGAACGTCCACGCGAGGTCCCTTTTGCTTAAGGTCCCGGAGAGGGGACCCTCAGCCCGTCCTGGGGAGGCCTGGTCTCTCCTGATGAGCCAGATTTCCTCCAGGACGGCCTGAGCCCCCAAGTCCAGACCCCCCCATCATCCTAACTGTACCTGGGATTCCATGGCTGAGGTCACGTCCAAGTCCTTAGTCCTCCCCAGAGGCAGAGCTGAGGTGGGGGCATGCTGGGCACTGCCCAGTGGCCCCCGGACGGGTGTGGAGGGCTGCTTGGCACGGCGTCTTTCTCGTTCATCTCTGTCATGTTAAGCGCCATGTATTCGGGGAGTTTCATTAACAGCGCATGGGCTTGCCACAGGGAGGGGTCTGTGGGCTCTTCATGGGGAGCGGGCTGGGTGGCCTGGCCTCCCCACTGGGTCCCCAGGTCCTGCCCGCTGACAGCATGCCCCCCGCAGAACGACTTCCACCGTGCCATCCTGCGGACCCAGTCAGCCATGTTCAACCAGGTTCTGATCCTCTTCTGCACCCTGCTGTGCCTCGTCTTCACCGGGTGAGGGTGGCTGGTGGGGGCACCCACGTGTGGGGGCTGGGGGGCAACCAGCCCTGGGTTGATGGGGAGTTGGGGGATCCTGTTGGGTGAGCCAGGCCCCGGGTGGTGTGTCGGGGAGTCCTGCGGAGCAGCCAACCCTGGGGTGTTATGGGGAGGGCCTGAGGGGCAGCCGGCCCTGGGGGGTTGTCGGGAGGGCCTGTGTTGTGGCCTGCCCTGGATGGGGAGCTGGTGTCAGGGGGTGTCCTACAGGGTGAGCCGGGACCCGGGAGGAAAAGGCCACCCTCAAGTTGGCAAAGGAGCGGGGAGCAGAGCGGCCTCAGATGCCCACTCCCGAGCTCTCATGTCCAGGAGGTCAGGTCAAGGCTCCGGGGGCCAGCTGGCCAGCTGCTTCTGAGCCCATGCTCCCAGCGTGGCTCTGAGGCCCGGCTCCTCTGAGCCCAGGGAGACCCTCGGCTGGCTTCCAGGTCTGCTGGAGGTGGTTCCAAGGCAGGGACTGGGCTCTGGGCCAGGGGTAGGGGGTGGGCTTTGTCCTGAGGTCCAGCTGAGAACAGGTCTAGGGACCGCCAGAGAGAGGTGGGGGGTGCCCACAGAGAGGTGGGGACTGGGGACCGGGTCAGCCACGCTGTTGGCACCCCTTAGGCTTGGACTTAGACTTGGGTGGGCTGGCGTCCCCATTAGTGAGGGGCACAGAGTGGGGGGGCTCGCTCATGGGCTCGGCCCCCCCCACTCAGCCCTGGGCACCTCTCTGGCTCCTCTTGGGACGAGGCCCCCTCACCCCCCTACCTGCAGTACCTGTGGCATCCAGCACCTGGAGCGCTCGGGCGGGAACCTGTCCCTGCTGACCTCCTTCTATTTCTGCATCGTCACATTCTCCACCGTGGGCTATGGCGACGTGACGCCCCAGATCTGGCCGTCCCAGCTGCTGGTGGTCATCATGATCTGCGTGGCCCTCGTGGTGCTCCCACTGCAGGTGGGGACGCTCCCAGGAGGGGACAGTGCACGGGGGAGAGGCGGGGGCGGGGAGGAGCGGGTGGGGACGGAGTCCTGCTCAGCGGTGGGCCCTCTGGCGAGGAGGGAAGAGGTGGGGCTTGAGTCCCCCACCCCTTGCAGCAGCCTCTCTGTTCAGGTCCCAGCCTCAGCCACCTCCCAGCTGTGAAGCCACCTGTGTGCTCAAGGCCCAGGGCCTTGACCCTGCTTGGGCCTGGCCCATGATAAACCAAACCACCAAACCCATTGTCGTTGAGTTGATTCTGACTCATAGCGACCCTACAGGACAGAGTAGAACTGCCCCGTAGGGTTTCCAAGGAGTAGCTGGTGGATTTGAACTGCCGACCTTTAGATTAGCGGCTGATCTCTTAACCACTGCACCACCAGGGCTCCGGCCCGTCATAGGCGCTCAATAAATTCAGCACAATGACCTCATTGAAGCAAGATTGTAGCACATGGCCTGGCAAAGGGACACAAATGGCTGCTGGTCCTGTTGCTTGTTTAAAGACGTGCTGAACAAATGCGTGGACTCAATGCTTGAGCAGAAAAAGCTGGAGGATGTCACAGGGCCCTGCTCTCCCCTCAGACAGGCCTCGGACACATGGCCCAAGCGTGGCCGGCATGGTCAGCACAGCAGACAGCACCACGGAGCTGCCTGCAAAGCCCTGGAGACCCTCCTGGCACCATCTGGTCCTCGACACCTGTGTTTACTGTGTGCTGTTGTTATTGTTAGGTGTCGACTCATAGCAAATTGGTTCCAAATCATAGCGACCCCACGTACAACAGAACAAAACACTTCCAGGTCCTGCGCCATCCTCCGTCGTTGCTATGCTTGAGCCCATTGTTGCAGCCACCGTGTCAATCCATCTTGTCGAGAGTCTTCTTTTTCACTGACCCTCTACTTTACCAAGCATGACGTCCTTCTCGAGGGACTGATCCCTCCTGATAACGTGTTCAAATTACGTGAGATGAAGTCTTACCATCATCACTTCCAAAGAGCAATCTGGCTGTATTTCTTCCAAGACAGACTTGTTCATTCTTCTGGCCGTCCGTAGTATGTTCATTATTCTTTCTCAACACCATGATTCAAAGGCATCAGGTCTTCTTTGGTCTTCCATATTCGTTGTCCACTTTCACATGTATATGAGGCAATTGAAAATATCATGGCTTGGGTCAGGTGCACCTTAGTCCCCAAAGTGACCTCTTTGCTTTTTAACACTTTAAAGAGTCCTTTTGCAGCAGATTTGCTAAATGCGATATGTCGTTTGATTTCTTGACTGCTGCTTCCATGGGCGTTTATTGTGGAGCCAAGTAAAATGAAATCCTTGACAACTTCAATCTTTTCTCCGTTTATGATGAAGTTGCTTATTGGCCCAGTTGTGAGGATTTTTGTTTTCTTTATGTTGAGGTGTAATCCATACTGAAGGCTGTGGTCTTTGATCTTCATCAGTAAGTGTTTCAAGTCCTCTTCGCGTTCAGTAAGCCAGGTTGTGTCATCTGCATATTGCAGGTGGTTAATGAGTCTTCCACCAATCCTGATTGGTTTGTCCATACTGTGGGGGCTTACGTGTTGCTGTGATGCTGGAAGCTATGCGACTGGTGTTCAAATACCAGCAGGGTCACCCTTGGTGGCCAGGTTTTAGCTGAGCTTCCAGACTAAGACAGACTAGGAAGAAGGACCCGGTGGTCTACTTCTAAAAAGAATTAACTGGTGAAAACCTTATGACTAGCAGTGGAACATTGACTTAATGCTGGAAGATGAGCTCCTCAGGTTGAAAAGCACTCAAAATACGACTGGGGAAGAGCTGCCTCCTCAAAGTTGAGTCGACCTTAATGACGTGGATGGAGTCAAGCTTTCAGAACTTCATTTGCTGATATGGCATGACTCAAAATGAGAAGAAACAACTGCAAACATCCGTTAGTAATAGGAACGTGGAATGTACGAAGTATGAATCTAGAAAACTTGGAAATCGTCAAAAATGAAATGGAACGCATAAACATCCATCTTCTAGGCATTAGTGAGCTGAAATGGACTGGTATTGGCCATTTTGAATCAGACAGTCATATGGTCTACTATGTCGGAAATGACAAAGAGGAATGGCGTTGCATCATCGTCAAAAAGAACATTTTAAGATCTATCCTGAAGTACAATGCTGTCAGTGATAGGATAATATCCATATGCCTATGAGGAAAACCAGTTAATACGACTGTTATTCAAATTTACACACCCACCACTAAGATAAAGAAACTGAAGATTTTTACCAACTTTTGCAGTCTGAAATTGATCAAACATGCAATCAAGATACATTGATAATTACTGGTGATTGGAATGCGAACGTTGGAAACGAAGAAGGATCAGTAGTTGGAAAATATGGCTTTGGTGATAGAAATGATGCCAGAGATCGCATGATAGAATTTTGCAAGACCAACAACTTCTTCACTGCAAATACCTTTTTTGACCAACATAAATGGTGACTATACGTGTGGACCTCGCTAGATGGAAAACACAGGAATCAAATCAACTACATCTGTGGAAACAGACGATGGAAAAGCTCAATATCAGCAGTCAGAACAAGTCCAGGGGCCAACTGTGGAACAGACCATCAATTGCTCATATGCAACTTCAAGTTGAAACTGAAGGAAATTAGAACAAGTTCACAAGAGCCAAAGTACGACCTTGAGTATATCTCACCTGAATTTAGAGACCATCTCAAAAATAGATTTGACGCACTGAACACTAATGACTGAAGACTAGACAAGTTGTGGAATGACATCAAGGACATCATACATGAAGGAAGCAAGAAGTCATTACAAACACAGGAAGAAAGACAAAACCAAAAAAATGTAAGAAAAGACTCTGAAACTTGCTCTTGAATGTCTGGTAGTTAAAGAAAAAGGAAGACATAATGAAGTAAAAGAGCCGAACAGATTTCAAAGGGCAGCTCGAGAAGACAAAGTAAAGTATTATAATGACATGTGGAAAGACCCAGGGTTAGAAAACTAAAAGGGAAGAACATGCTCGGCATTTCTCAAGCTGAAAGAACTGAAGAAAAATTCAAGCCTCGAGTTGCAATACTGTAGGATTCTGCAGGGAAAATATTAAATGACACAGGAAGCATCAAAAAAGATGGAAGGAATGCGCAGAGTCACTATACCAAAAAGAATTGGTCGACATTCAACCAGTTCAGGAGGTAGCATATGATCAGGAACCGATGGTACTGAAGGAAGAAGTCCAAGCTGCACTGAAGGTATTGGCGAGAAACAAGGCTCCGGGAGTTGACTGAATACCAACTGAGATGTTGCAGCAAATGGACACAGCACTGGAAGTGCTCAATCATCTATGCCAAGAAATTTGGAAGACAGCTACCTGGCCAACCGACTGGAAGACATCCATATTTATGCCTATTCCAAAGAAAGGTGATCCAACTGAGTGCAGAAATTATCGAACAATATCATTAATATCCCATACAAGTAAAATTTTGCTGAAGATCATTCAAAAGCAGTTATAGCAGTACATTGACAGGGAACTACCAGAAATTCCAGCCAGATTCAGAAGAGGATGTGGGACCAGGGATATCATTGCTGATGTCAGATGGGTCTTGGCTGAAAGCAGAGAATACCAGAAAGATGTTTTCCTGTGTTTTATTGACTATGCAAAGGTATTCAACTGTGTGGATCATGACAAATTACGGATAGCATTGTGAAGTATGAGAATACCAGAACAGTTAATTGTGCTCATGAGGAACATGTACGTAGATAAAGAGGCAGTTGTTTGAACAGAACAGTGGGATACTGCATGGTTTAAAGTCAGGAAAGTTGTGTGTCAGAGTTGTATCCTTTCACCATATCTATTCAATCTGTGTGCTGAGTAAATAATCTGAGAAGCTAGACTATATGAAGAAGAATATGGCCCCAGGATTGGAGGAAGACTCATTAACAACCTGTGATATGCGCATGACGCAACCTTACTGGCTGAAAGTGAAGAGGACTTGAAGCACTTACTGATGAAGATCAAAGACTTCAGCCTTCAGTATGGATTACACCTCAACATAAAGAAAAAAAAAATCCTCACAACTGGACCAGTAGGCAACATCATGATAAATGGAGAAAAGATTGAAGTTGTCAAGGATTTCATTTTACTTGGATCCAGAATCAATACCCGTGGAAGCAGAATCAAGAAATCAAATGACGCATTGCATTGGGCAAATCTGCCACAGAAGACTAAAGCAAAGATGTGACCTTGGAGACTAAAGTGCACCTGACCCAAGTCATGGTGTTTTCAATTGCCTCATATGCGTGCAGAAGCTGGACAGTGAATAAGGAAGACCAAAGAAGAATTGATGCCTTTGAATTACGGTGTTGCTGAAGACTATTGAATATACCATGGACTGCCAAAAGAACGAACAAATCTGTCTTGGAAGAAGTACAACCAGAACGCTCCTTAAAAACAAGGATGGCAAGGCTACGTCTCACATACTTTGGGCATGTGATTAAGAGGGACCAGTCCCTGGAGAAGGACATCGTGCTTGGTAAAGTAAAGGGTCAGCGAAATAGAGAAAGACCCTCAACAAGTTGGACTGACACAGCGGCTGCAACAATGGGCTCAAGCATAACAATGATTGTGAGGATAGCGCAGGACTGGGTGGTGTTTCGTTCTGTTGTACGTAGGGTCACTGTGAGTGGGAACCAACTCAACAGCACCTAACAACAACAACCAATCCTGATGTAACATTCTTTATATAGTGCAGTTTCTCAGATTATTTGCTCAGCATACAGATTAAGTATGGTGAAAGGATACAACCCTGACACACACCTTTCCTGACTTTAAACCACGCAGTATCCCCTTGTTCTGTTGGAATGACTGCCTCCTGGTCTATGTACAGATTCCTCATGAGCACAATTAAGTGTTCTGGAATTCCCATTCTTCACAATGTTATCCATAATTTGTTATGATCCACACAATCGAATGCCTTTGCATAGTCAATAAAAACGTGTGTGGACTTTCCTAATTGGAGACAAATCCAACATGCACAGCTCCCACCCGGGCAATGTGAGCCAGGGTGGACGCACACAGCCTCACCCTCCGCGCCCTTCTGAACTGGGACAATAAAGTGAGTGCCCAGTGTTCGCTCTGCCAGTAATCTGGCCATGTCGCAGGCAGCTGTTCCTACTGTGTTCCCAAATCATTTCAAGATTGGTCCTAGGTGTGGACCTGCAGCACCAAGGGCTCCTACAACCTGGACATGCAGGGGGCAGCACGTTGGGGCCATCTAGGGCAGGAGGTGGACAGGACGTCTGACCTGGGTCTCCTCGGTCCTGGCACCACCCTTGCCTGTGCCAGCCTCCTACCCAAGAGACCTCATCTTCCCACACATCCCACCGGCCCCACATTGGCCCCCTCTGTGCTGGCCGGGCTCTCAGGTCGGCGGTGCTTTGTCGCGGTCCCACGTGGGAAGGGCGCTCTCTTTGATGTCCCCCAGCCACCCTGCACTCACCCCTCTCTCGTGCAGTTTGAGGAGCTCGTGTACCTCTGGATGGAACGGCAGAAGTCAGGGGGCAACTACAGCCGCCACCGGGCGCAGACGGAGAAACACGTGGTCCTGTGCGTCAGCTCCCTCAAGATCGACCTCCTCATGGACTTCCTGAACGAGTTCTACGCCCACCCCCGGCTCCAGGTACGCCCCTGGGCTCCCCCCCGAGGCCCCCCGGTAGTCACCCTCGGGGCAGGAGTGCTGCGTGACCAGGCCAGTCTCCTAAGTGCCTCGGGCCTCGGTTTCCCTGCCTGTCCAATGGGGGGTGGGGCCAGGTGGTCTCTCATGCCCATCCACTCCCACTCTCCAGGTGTCATTCGAGGGGCCCGTTAGGCGCCGGGTGTGAACACACCCAGGACAGCAGAAGGGAGGGGAGGGCAGGAGGAGCGCCGGCTGACGCAGCCTCACCCGCAGGACTATTACGTGGTCATCCTGTGCCCCACCGAGATGGACGTGCAGGTGCGCAGGGTGCTACAGATCCCCCTGTGGTCCCAGCGGGTCATCTACCTCCAGGGCTCTGCGCTCAAGGACCAGGACCTCATGCGCGCCAAGTGAGCGCTGTGGGGGGGCTGGGAGGGACTGCAGGGAGGCTGTAGGGGGACCGTGAGGGAACCACAGGGACCACAGGGGCGGCTGCAGGGGGTACCATGGTGGGGTGGGGGGGACCACAGGGCCACCCAGGGGGACCAAGGGGGAACTGAGGGGGTACCACAGGGCCACTGGGGGGATCATGGGGGTCTGAGGGGGGACCACAGAGCCACCGTGGGGGGCAGGGGGTACTGCTGGGCTGCAGGGGGTCACTGGTCTCAGGGAGCTGGGAGGAGCTCGCAGGACCCCCTTGCCTGCTCCCTGAGACAGACTGGCTGCTGGGAGGCTGGGGGCTCTGCTGAGGTCCTCGTGGGCCAGGATTGAGTCAGTGGGGGACTGGCGCACCCAAGAGCTGCCAGCTCTGGAGCCCCTCCAGCTCAGTGCCACCGCCCGGCCCAGCCCTCTCCCTCCTTCCCTCCCCTAGCTCTGTGAGTCCCTGGTGCAGTGCCTCTCCCTTCAAGGCTCGGCTGTGGTCTACCCACCCCCAGGAACCCCTCCCCACTCACCTCAACACTCCCAGGCTGGGCTGCCCACACCCCCGGTCTCTTGGGGCCCCAGTAGGGCAGCTCTGAGCCCCTGGTGTTTTGCAGGATGGACAATGGGGAGGCCTGCTTCATCCTCAGCAGCCGGAACGAGGTGGACCGCACTGCAGCAGTGAGTGCTGCCCCCTGTCCAGCCCGCGGGCAGAGCCCCCACCTGTTGCTGCTGCTGCCCCACTGGCACTGACCCCACCCCCACCCCCACCCCCAGGACCACCAGACCATCTTGCGCGCCTGGGCCGTGAAGGACTTTGCCCCCAACTGCCCCCTCTACGTGCAGATCCTCAAGCCTGAGAACAAGTTCCATGTCAAGTTTGCCGGTATGTTTGGGGGCTGCGCACACAGGTGGGCGGGCACATGTGGGCTGGAGGAGGGCAGGGCCTTGAGCCGCATCCATGCACGCTCAATGTCATGAGGTCCCTGCGGCCGGCTTTTCCTGACTCTTTGGCTCTTCTGTCCCACCGCATGGCGGGGGAGCCCGTGTGGGGCCTTCTGAGATGAGCCATCCTCTGCCTGGGGGCCCAGGTTAGTGAGGGCGGGAGCACTGGTGAGCTCCCAGCTGGGGGGACAGGTGAGCAGGGCCTGTGCTAGGCACCTCTAGGGGTCAGGTGAGCAGGCCCGTGCTGGGTACTGGAGGGGTGTTTGGTAGTAGCAGAAGTAGCGATAGCATCAGAACCTGTCTAACTTCAGAGGAGATAATGCAAATCAAGATCAACCCAAGGCTGATCCCTATGAGGTGGAGGTCAGACATACCTCCACTCTCCTTACCAATTCTGACACCAGCTGTCCCTCCCATGGTACTCTCTACTTCTCTTTTGGGTTCAGTAATCCATTGCAATGGCCACACAGAACTAACAGACCATACTTACAGTTAAGTGGTTTAATAGGAACAGGGTACACCTCAGGATCAGGATCAACAGGCTACACCTCAGGCTGAGGATCAGGAAGCATGCAGGCAAAATCTCCCTTTTTCGGTGCAGGTCAGCTCTCTCAGCTTCTCTCCACTGTGCAGGCCTCCTCTCAGCCCCCTGAGGACAGGCTCCTGTTGGCTTTGCCTCTGGGCCCCTTCCAGAGCTCTGGCTGTCTTCAGCATTACAGCTTTTTTAGGAAGTGCCTTTACTACCTCTCTCTGCTGCTTCTCTCTTCTTTCTGCTTCTCTTCCTGTTTCTCTAAAAATTCTGCCGGACTGGCTACTTTTATACACAAACTCCTTGTCAATTCCAAGGCATGGCCCTCCCACCTGGGCCAAGAACTGACCAATCCCCTCTTGGTAGGCTACAGATACTTCATTTGCATAGCCTATTGACCAATCCAGGGCAGGCTGCAGCCGAGGACCAGACAAAAGTACCCAAACCAAGTTGTTTACGATTTACCCAGGAAATGTAACAAACCCTCAGGGGTAGAAAACTAGGGCAAAGGTGACTCCTCAGGGTTTAGGGGGGAATCTCTCAAGCTGTGTTTCCAAAGAACTACAAGCCCACATCAAGGAACTCATTTCATCACACGGGGGACAGGTGAGCAGGCCCCTGCTGGGCACTAGATGGGGGGATAGGTGAGGGGTGACCCTGACCCATCGCCGCAGACCACGTGGTGTGTGAAGAGGAGTGCAAGTACGCCATGCTGGCCCTGAACTGCATCTGCCCGGCCACCTCCACCCTCATCACCCTGCTGGTGCACACCTCCCGCGGCCAGTGAGTGCATCTTGGCGGGGGGGGTGGCCGCTCAGGGCGGGAGGCGGGTAGGGGATATCCTGGGCGGAGGCGAGGGGCTGGCAGCCCCGCCCCGCCGAGGTGACCCCCGTCCCCGCCACAGGGAGGGGCAGGAGTCGCCGGAGCAGTGGCAGCGCATGTACGGCCGCTGCTCGGGAAACGAGGTCTACCACATCCGCATGGGCGACAGCAAGTTCTTTCGCGAGTACGAGGGCAAGAGCTTCACCTACGCCGCCTTCCACGCGCACAAGAAG